>NW_024429204.1:6715000-6825186 GCF_017639785.1 Mesocricetus auratus | reverse complement strand
ACAGACTGGTATCAGAGAGCTGGAGAGCTGGTTTCACTCCTAGGACTACCTGTGCTGTATGCGTCTGTCTGGAAGCCGGGACGTGCAGTGTAAGTCGGAACTGGGTATTTCACCACCGATAGCCTGGCTCTCTGTTCAGGGTCACTTTGGTTAATTAGGATATTGTGCGCGTCCGTTTCCATTTTAAGACTCTCTGAATCTATCCAATGGGGACTGTCACCGGAGTTCGGACGGGTTTCACACCCACCAACACTGTCCTCGGCAGACATTAACACTTTATGCAACTGCAACCCGCTATGTTACAGCAGCGCTATAGTACGGTACATCTCTGCTAATGTATTTTTCTGTGCTAATACTGGCCTACTTTCATGACAGGGAGAGAACTTTTGGAGGCCAGCAGAAGTGCTTCAACATACTGTGGGACTTACTGCGATGTCTTTCATTACGAAACACGTGACCCTCCACATGAAGGCTCTGCTGCCAGCCTAGGAACTCGTGATGGACATACATCGTGAGTAAGAGATTCACTCCTGTAGTCTCTCCTTATGACTTTGGGACTGACTTCCAACACATCATAATCTCGCTCCCCCAAAACTTATTGTATGTGTTTACACATGTGGGGAAAAAATGCACCTATTGAATGTGTTTGCTCACACAGGAACAAATAAATCAGTGTTGTTTTATATAAATGCAGACATACGCACGGCACATTCATAAACCGATGCGTATGTGTGTGCACAAATGCATTCTTCTCAGTGCCACTGGAGGCAAAGGAAGGCTGAGTTGGCCAGTTTGTACACAATGACAGAGACTGTAAAAACAAGCGCAGAACGCTTGGGGTGTGTTTACTTTTTGTTGCTACTGTTGTTTTCTGGGAAACTCTTCCTTTCAGTTGAGGAAAACAGACCGTATTGGCTGTTCCAGGTCAAAGCGGCCACGTGAATATTCCATCTCGGAATTTTTTGTCTCTGTGATCATCTTTGCACTATCTTAGTTCCACTCCGCTTGCTTCTTGAAGCAGAGGGGAAGCGGGAGACACAGGGAGTTTAGAGACAGAAGCTGTCTTGATTGTGACTCATTCCTATTTTAAGGATCCATTTGCCCCAATCCCTATTTGAAGTACATCAGTAAACACCAGCAAACCTGACAGAGGCAGAGAAACAAATCCTTCTTATTCTGGGATGATATTTTACTGCTTATCAACCAAATAAATTGCAGAATCTGTTTGCGAGGTCTATATGTGGTCCATTTCCGGATCATTGCCTTTTACAATGATGCATTTTCTGTATTTGCCACAGCAATGACTTGTCAAACTCATCTCCATGTTAAACCCCTGTATTCATTACAGGCCCTTATAACTTCTTTTTATTTCCTTAATCTTATAGACTTCTCCACAGTCTCTTCCCGTGATATTTTAGGCAAAGAGTCACACATCTGTGAAAAAGCATCCTAAACCAAGTTCACAGTGAATCATATGATTGATAAAAATAAGAATCCACATGAAGTAGCTAGTGGCAATGTTCTTACTGTGGTGATATATCATTTATGATATAACAAAGCTTGCCTGAGGGTTCAGAATGCACAGCAAGTCACAAGTCATAGAGGTCAGACAGTGGTGGCACACACCTTTAATCCCAGAACTCAGGAGACAAAGGCAGATGGATCTCTGTGAGTTCAAGGCCACCCAGGTTACATTAGACTAAATCATTCTAAAAGAGAAACAGCTCATACAAAGGAGATCTCAGCACTTGGGATCCCACACCTTTAATCCCAGCTCTAGAAAGGCATATAATACAGGAACGGAGCATTCAGTATTTAGTCTCAGAGATTTATTCTCCAGCCACACTAAGGATAGGATGGTTCTTTCAACATGAGGTAGAGGTAAGAGCTAGTGGTCAGCTGCTTTGCTTCTCTGATCTTTCAGTGTGAAACCCAATGTCTGTCACAGGGTTTTTATTATTATCGTTACACCTTCTGTTAAGAAAATTATCTAACCTAAAATACAGCATATCTATATTTTATATTCTGTCATAGAAAATATAAAATTAAGACCTCAAAGTCCATTGATCTCACGCATTCTCCATCAAGAGGCATAATTTGCACTGTATCAATTGTGAAGATACCCGCTTCAAAGATTCTTCTCTACAAGTTTCTGCACGGGTGCCAAAAGTACAATCTACTTCCTTAGGCCTTTAGAAGGAAGAAATGAAATACTGCAGAAAAGACACATGGCAGCCTCGAGCATCCATGCATCTGAATCCCAGTGAAGAAACCGACCAGAGTAATCGATTATCCTCCTTTTCACAGACACCGAATATTTTTCCAAGAAAAACACACTGTCAGCACACCACCTGTTGCCAACTCGGGCCCACGTAAGTACACAGAAAGTGAACTTCCGTTTAAGAACAATTGTCCCAGAGTGGATGAAAAGCTACACTTGAATTCCTCCTTTCTCCTTGGATCTCCCCCTCTTTTAACTTGCCACAGCCTTTCACTTTCAACCCAACGCCAGTAAAACAAAAGCCCCCTGCTAGTCTAAGGACAGGACACCATGCAGAGAGTGTTTTCTGTCTGAAATATGAACCCTGGTTTCCAGTCCTCTGGGCAGCCCAGGTCACCGACAGTGCTTAGTCTGTCACAGAGCCAAATGGAGAAGCACCGTTCTATTTGGAGTTGGTTTTATAGTTGTTCCCCATTAGAAGGTAGAGACTGAAAATGCTGATGGAGTAAGATTTCGTTCTTGGCTTACTCATCTGCAAAATGGGCTAATAATGTATCCTCTTTCTGTAGTTGACAAAAGAAAACCTCACAGGGTCACTGGTAACGATCAATATTAGTGATGGCATCCATACTGTCATCCCCATTATCGACATCATGGCTGTCTGGAGTGGGAGAAATCATTAAGTCCTTGTTATTTCTGCAATGGGTGAGACATCTTCAAGGAACCCGTCTCGGTTCGGTGAAACTTGGCAGAGCCATTGATCACTTCGAGGCAAAAAGGAAAAGGAGAAAGAAAAGAAAATGCAGCTAGGAGAACACGGCCAGTTGGCGACACTCTCAGGAGAGTCCGTGTGAGATGCCGACTAGGAAATCCTGCCGGAGACGGCAGTGGCAGCCAGCTTTGGAGCTGTTCGGAACCTCCCTTGCTGACTGGCACTCCTATGGAAACAACAACTAAGAGGACTGAAGAAAGAGACACCCCTGGGGACTGTCACTAGAAGCAGCAGCCGTGACACAGGTTAGAGGACAGTGAGGTCTCCAGCTAGGGGCTGTGACTCACTCCTCGGAGAAGAGTGTCTCCTCTGCATTCCACTCTGACCCCGGGAAGTACGAGCAAGATGCTACGTTACTCTCCCCTAAGGGCTCCGCCCGTCACTCCGGTTCTCTACCGACATCTCAGGTTACGGCAATGGGTACTTTTGATGTTACAGACGCTGTGTCAGGCGGCAGGAAAATGGTCCTCATAAGCCAACAGGGAGTGGTGATACTAGGGAGCATGGCCTTGTGGGAGTGAGAGTGTTACTAGGGATAGGCTCAAAGCCAGACCCGGTGTGGAGCTCTCTCTTCCTGCTACCTGTTGATTTAAATGTAGAACTCTCAGCTCCTCTCCAGCGCCAAGCCTGTCTGCATGTCTCCATGAGTCTCACCATGATGACAATGGACTAAACCTCTGAACTGTACGCCAGTCCAAATTAAATGTTTGTTTTTTATAAGAGTTGCTGTGGTCATGGTGAATCCTCCCAGCAATAAACCCTGAGACAGATGCTCAGCATGGGGGGGGGGGTGTTTAAAATAAAAACAAACAAACAAACAAAAACAAACCCTGAATGACACTTGGTGTGCTCTGACTCAGCAAGAAACCCAGAATCACTAGAAGACGTGGTCAGCTGGTAAAACATAGAATCATCTTTGGATTCCAAGAATCCCTGACAGACACCAGTAAACTCCAGATGATGCTAAACAGGCAAATAGAAGAAGCCACTAGATCTATATTAAATCATATGAAAATATCGTTCTATAATGAGTCAGGCAGCTTCTACATATTGTATATAAATCTATGTCCTGTATTACTGAATGTCACTTAGCGGCCCTCGTTTCATACACATGACTGAGAAACACAGTGTTAAAATTATTTAAAAATTAGAAAGGACTAGGATGTCTGCCATAAGATAGTTACACACACACACACACACACACACACACACACACATGTACCCATTAAATCACAACAGTGTGATTGCCTAAGTAAGACTTTAACAATGCCAATACCAGTCAATATGACAACATAGATGGGCAAATTTCACAAGAACCTAGCCTTAGATGAATAGTTACAGGATACTAATGAATGAGAAGGAGAATAACTCTTTACAGAGGGAGCTCCCTAATTGGTTATCCAATACCAAGTAGTCAGTCCTAAAAACACATACATAAGAGCAACCCTAAACGTACTTATGTATTTATTTGCCTACATTTGATAAAGAAAGTGAATTTGAGAGTTAACGGATGGGGTCTCAGGAGAAGGTAGGGGACAGAATGGTATAAATATGGGGAAAATATAAACGCTATAGAGCATGAAAATTAAAACAAAGAAAACAAATATTAAAAAGTATTTTTATATACATTTGAAGGTGCAACTGCTAATGCTGACTTGAATTTCAGTGAGCTTCATAAAGTCTTGGCTTCGGTAGTTCTTCCCAGCTTGAATACTTCTCTAAAATGCTCATTGCCCAGAAACCCCAACTGTTTATATGGCCCACTCTGGAAGGTCCCATCCAGCGGCATAGGCATTCTGCACGTGCGATGAAATGACAGCAAGGCATTTCAACTTGCCTTTGGTTGAAGAACTTAGGGCAAAGACAGGTCTAAATGGACAGGGCTCTCCCCTGTATGTAAGCAGAGCTGCCAGCCAATTCTCACGAGAAACAAGGAAGCACTCCATATGGCTGAAGTAACTAGCGGGGCTCAGTTCTGTCAGCCAAAGACTTGAGATAGCATCTGGTACCAATCCAAATATTGGAAACCTCCTCCCAAGCTTAGATAAGAGTGTGGATTTGGTCCACTCAGCACTCTCCTAAGGATGCTGCAGGGCCGCTGGCCTCGCTTCCTTCTTTAGTTTTGGTTTGCCTTTGCTTTACCACACGCGGTTGAATACCATGCTATTCACATGGCATCTCTCCCGATGCGCTTCAAGGACAACATGCTTGTGTTGAAATGGAATGGTTTTCCCACTAAATTTCCTGAGAAAGAGAAACCAGCTTTCCTTTCATGATGGTGTTGGGAGACCTTCTGGAAAATGGGGGGGGGGTGAACTTCGTTTTTCTCTGTATACTCAGGAGACTGTGTGTAGCACGTCTTCAAAGACTATGTTGTGTGGTCACTGGAAGGCAGCGTGCAGCTCGATTCTTATTACAGCTCAGTAACCAGAGTCTATTTTTAGGTGAGCGATTATCTTATAACGATTCTTAGCAGAAATTATCCCTAAGAACAAGCATTAGTCTAAGATAAAATGACTCTTAATAATAGACTACATAGACCAGACTCCTCTTGGCCACAAATGGTACCAATTTACAGAAATTTCATGTCTCTCTTCCTCCAGAATAGTTACAGGCAAGCCACTAGTATAAATTTGTACCAGAAATGTCTTCACAGCACACACCTGTATTCACAACTTCCTTTCTGAGCTTCAGTTAACAGTTAGCCAATGGTCTGAAAGGAGAATACAGAAATGTCTTTACTTCAAAATTCACTTTACTTTCATTAAAGTATACTGCCATAGTTGGTATATTTAACTGCTACTATCATCAGTCTTTCAGTGTGCCAATTTACAAAGTAAACTTTTTCATACCTGTACGCATATATTAAAGTGCCGGGCCATGAGTAACAGAGTGTGCCTGTGGTCTCAGCACCAGGAGGCTAAGGGTAGCAGGCTCATGAGGCAGATGAAAGCCTAGACAAAATAACTTGACTCTATCTTACAAGCGAGCAGGAAGGGGATCAGGGAGGGGGAGGGGAAGAGAAAGAGGAGGAGGAAAAAGGATAGGGGGGAAGTGGGGCTGAGAAAAAGAAACCAGAATACAGTGTGTCTAATGCCGCAGACCCTGTAGCTTAGATAATCTGCAGTTTCAAGCATCTGCCGGAGGTCTGTGGACCTCTCACAGGCAGAGACTACATAATTCCTCCCTTTTCCGTTTTCTCGCACGGGACACTTGAAACACTAATTTCCAGGATCATACTGTACGTCCTTCCTCATGAGAGCCTGCCAGAAGTCAACACTTAGGGTTCCAAATGGAGTGAAGCTATGGCAATGACTAACTCATATTTCCTCTCTATTTGGTGTCCGAATGAGAGTGCAGATGACTTTTTATTGCCGAGTAACTAGAACTGTAGAGTCGACAAAATAATTTGCCTTTTGTTATTTTATCGACGGTCCCTCTCATCTCTTTATTCAAGGTAGGAGCCATTATCAGGGTTATAATATCTTATTTGTTAAACAAAAGACCTAGATCTCCCCATGCTAAAAGCAAACACATAGCAAGGGAGCCAAGGGTATCCATGGACTTCAAGCGGCACGGCTGTAGCTAGGATGCAGCCAGCGATATCACTGATGTTTGTTTCTGTAATGCATGGCAACAGCAGCTCCTCTCTGCATCTTAGGCAATCTAGAATCGAGTGCCTCGGAAGGCAGACAGCTTTTGTGAAAGCATCCTACGCTGCCTAAAAGAATCTGCAACAGAACGCATGCCCTTATCCTAGGATCCCCCTTCTGAAACACTTTCTGACTCAAAGCAAAAGAAATGTCCCCAACCCTCCACATCTAGGCCAGATGACACCTCAGGACCTTTCTCCTGCTGCTACCTCAGCATGGGATAGTTGGTTTAGAGACAAAACAAAACCCACCTCAAATTAGCTGAAACACAAATGGAAAAGAATGTGCCTATGGTCAGAGAGACACACAAAACAAGGTTAGATGGACAACAGATAGTCACATAGAGATGCATCTTCAAATAAAAAGACTCTCTGGAGAACCAAACTTTGACACTACATCAGGATCTTGTTGACATGTTTGTTGGTAAAGACGCCAAGCACATAGGCAAACATCTCTCCATAGATGCTTCAGCCACCCCCTGAACACCTTTAGCTGGACTACCTTTCAAAAAGTACCTCGCTGTGCAAAATCAATAGCACCTTTGTGCATCTATTAGTTAGGTAATAAGTACCTGAGCAAGAAAAAGACTTCGAGCTGTGTGGGCAGCCGGGAAAGTGACCTTGACGGGTTAGAGCCAAGGGGTGCCACAAATACAGCACATGTGCACAGGGATTGCTCTACTTAGTGACTGCAGGTGAAGTCTCCGAGGGCGGGCCAGTGTAGATGCCTCAGTATTAACAAGCTGTGTGAACTCCATGCCCTTCAGAAACCGTATCTACGGGGACTCGCCGGCTCATGGTTGGCTTCCTAAAAGAGCAGGACGGATGCTCGGGAATGCCCAATGCCTCCGAACACCTACTGCTATGAACTGACTCCCTGTGAGAACAATACAAGGCTGGAGCTATCACTACATATTGGTACTTAGTGCCGCAGATGAAGCAGAGATGGTTTTACTTTGGAGGCAATATTTTGTCTTTCTCTCTCTCACACACACATATTAAATACAGACTTCACCTTACATTCCTACTGAAATTATCTGAGAGTTTCCAGGACTTTCACTTTAATTTGAAGTACTGACTGACTGTGGATGCCCCGATACAGACCAGAGTTTGGCCAAATGTTCAGCTACGCAAATAGGACATTCAAGTTTTTAATCACTTTAAATATTCATGGTGTTAGGCTTTGTGTGCACGTCATCTTTATTCTGTTACAACAGTTCCTTCAGCCTTTTATAGTAAAACCCATATAAATATATATGCTATAGCAACTAAAATTAGCAAGAAAATACAAGAATAACTTCAGTAGCCCTTTACCAAAAAACCTGGAAGAAAAAGTCAATAGTTTTTTGTTGTTGCTGTTTTGTTTTTTTGTTGTTTTATTTTATAAATGAAACTTCTCAAAGAAGACAAATGATAAAGGCAAATGGTTAGAAATCTCTCACACTGGAACCTCAGAAAAGTAAATAAAATAAAAAGAATGTGATGACTAGTAGTGTCCTACCCAGAAGTCAATGTGTGCCCATACTAATGCAATGCATTGTGGGATGTGTATTGGTCCGCAGTATTTAAAGACAATACCTTTGTCTTCAGACACTTGTTAGACATCCTATGCTTTATAATGCTATTCTCCTAGAAAATAAGTATAATGACTCGTGTGCCAATAAACAGAGTTAATCAGGCTGTTGTCTACTTTAAAGACCCAAATCCCCTGCCTCCCCTAGAAGATCCTATGGCATCGGACATTGGTTTACCCCATTTCCATTTGGTCTCAACCTCCAATCTGTCCCTGCCCCTTGGACCATCTTTAGTTTTCTTCATATCCTATGCTATTCTCTCTGCCAGGAACATCCTTCTTCTCCTTCCCTTCACCCCAAGCAGCCTTGGAGCTACAGAAGCCCTGCTTTCCTAGTGTAATTCTCAGCCCCACCTACAACATCGGTCAAGAGGTACAACTAGCTGCCCCACATACCACCTACACATAAAGGCCATGAGCTTCGCCTTTTAATATCTGGAAAGCACCTGCTAGGGCCTACTACATACATGACACCTAGATAATTCTTACAGAGATGTCACATGCACTTGGGGTTGCTGGGTAAAACTCTAAAAAAAATGTTCCATACAGTATAAGACTTCTGTCTCCCAGTAAATATATCTCTGCCAAAATGTATTTTGATTTGGCAGATTTCACCATGACGTGCCTTTCTGGAACACAACAAGATGGCCACAATCAGAGCACATTTTAGTATTTCAGGAAATTCCTAGATAATTCTGAGGTTTAAAGGCCAAACCACGCCAATACTAAAAGTTAAATAAAAGCAGATTTTGCTCCATAAGAGGCAACCTTCTTAATAGACTCCAAAAATGAAAAGAGCTTGTTGTAATTTAAAGAGCGGAACCAAAGAGAAAGATGCCATGGGTCAGAGCTCACATGGGGGAGCGCAGTATCAGGGGAAGGTAATGGGGAAAGAGGGGATGGGGGATGTAACACTAACTTTCTGTCCCAGCTGGTCCCATAGCCTGTGAGCCCCAAATAAACACACAGACGCCATATTAACTATAAAACTGTTGGCCAATGAATAGGACTTCTTATTGGCTAGATCTGTCTTAATTATGAACCCACTTCTATTAATCTAAGTATTATCTTACCATAGGAGGCCTGATGCATCTTCTCTTCCAGGTCTCACATGGCATCTATCTCTGGCCTACGTTTCCCAGAATTCTCCTCTTCTGGACCCACCTATCTCCCTGTCTCTATTGGCCAGAGTGCTTTATTCATCAACCAATGAAACATATATACAGAAGGACAACCCCCAACAGGGGGGTGGTGGGAGACAAGCCTCTGGGGACTGGAGTAGCAGAAGAGAAAAGAGAGACGAGGTGGGTATGGGGTAGACAAGCAGAGAAGAAGGGGGGGATGGGAGGTGGGCAGAGCCCTTTTAAAAGGGAACACAGTGAATGTGCACAGGTGGTGCTCTCAGTGGCTGCAGCTGAGGGCGTGTCCTGTCAGGACCCCAAGGGCAGGTCAGTACAGACGCCTGAATACCAACAGAACTATTTGATGATGCTTTGAAAATCTATCATTACAATAGAGAGGGATCTGATTATGGATGTCAGCCCAGGGGAGAAGCATTGCTCAGGAGCCTAGCATGGTCCCCTGGAGCCCACTATCTCTGCTGGCATTAAAGTCAGTGGGTTGATTCTTTAAGACGTGACAGCCCTGAGAATCAATAAGTTTAAAAGTAAGATAAAAGAGACTGTGGCAAGGGGATATGTGTTCACTAAGGTCTAACCTAGCTTTTGAAATGTGTAAAGAAATACAAATTTTATCCAAAACTGGGAGAAAAATATCCCTGGTCTATGAGATGCAATATCCACATCTGTCACATAGACAGTCCCAGACACCCAAGACGGAACCTACTAGACAGATCTTTGTTAACGGTCTCTCTCTCTCTCTCTCTCTCTCTCTCTCTCTCTCTCTCTCTCTCTCTCTCTCTCTCTCTCTCTCTCTCTCTGTCTGCACCGTGGATTCCAGAATCTAGAGCCATCAATGTGGGATGGTAAGAAATCCTCACCCCAGGTAGAGAAGATGGTGGACAGCCCCTACATGTGAGTCCTAGCCTTAGCAGTGTTTATTCCACTGTAGGACAACCTCTAGAGAATTCACACATGATCTGGAATTGTGCAGAATAGGACCATTCTGCTAGAAAGTCCTGTGTGCCTTCTAGGAGCACTGTTTTCTACAGAATAGTTGACCAGGCACATGTGTGATCAGTTAAAACACTCAGTAGGTCTGGTTTTCTTCCTCAAACCATTTAACCATTTATACCAAATAGATTTCACCAGGATCCAAAGACAGAGCTTAGATTCTGTACCTTTTATTTTTTGAGATTATAATATAATAACATATGTCCCCCTTCTCTTTCCTCTGTCCAAATCCTCCTATATACCCCTACTAGATTTCTTTGAAATACATGACCTCCATTTTCCTTTTAAACACACACACACACATACACACACACACACACACACACACACACACGTTCCTACATATAACCTGCCCAGTCAGTATAATGTTACCTGCACATTCTCATGTGATCATTTTATATTGAATACCATACTGTATGCTCTGCCCTGAGGAAGAAGATTTCCACAATCTTAGCATTCCTTAGCTACATAGTTCTTTGAGTGTGGCTGAGATCATATGGTCTCCCTCCATGCACTCTGACATGTCTCTAGGCATCTATTAGAGCCTATAGTTTCTACTCAGAATGATATATACAGAACTTCAACAGAAATTGAGCACCCAAATTTAAAAGGACAAATATACACATGAATGAAGAGGGTTTAAAAGCAGTGTGATATGAGCAACAATTTCAACATGTGATGAGCATAAAAGATTGTTGAGAGTATCTGCAGCCTTCTGTATATGACAGTCATTGGTAACAAAGTCATACACAGGCTAATACTGGTGTGTTTTATAAGCCAGACTAGACATAATGAAATGCTAGATTCCAAAGAGCTTTGTAAGCCAGGAGAAATACAGCATGTCTTCTATCCATCTTCATTTACTAACTGAATTCTACCTGTGCCGGAGAACTGCAATTAAAAAAAAAAACAAGCTTCTGTTTGAGAGGGATGTTTGCTTTATCTTAAAGGACCTTTAACTTTAAATGATAAGCAATCAACTTCATGTAAGTTCAGGGTAGGTAAAAAGTTGGGCATGTGTCTACAGAAGCATTCTACTTCTAAAATAGGAATTGCTTACTTACAAGTATACCATATTTCACTCATCACAACAAGTCAGACAGCATCCAGATATTTTCCTTGCAACCAGGGTTTCTCATTGTTGGCTTTATAATCAGCCCAGTTCTCCACATCACTATCTTGATCTACTTCCAAGCCTGTCTATCTTCTGAAGGTTCCATATCTTGACGTAACTTTTGTTTCTGGCTCCTGCAGTTCAACTCAGTGATCACTGGCACAGAGATAAGCCCAGAAATATTCCCTACATTCCCAACTAACCTTCTAGCCTATAAAACACCACTATAACATGCTTATTCATGACTGAAACAATAGTTGTGTAGATCCCTTCTAGCTTGGGGCAGTAATGAACACTGCTGCTACAGACATTGGTGGGGATGGATGGGTGGAGGTCCTCTGGATCCAGCCTCAATTCGAGGCCCTATGGTCCTAAGTCTTTTGCTAGCTTTTGCTCAATCTTTCCATGTCTTCTTCCTCAAGTGGCACAAAAATAAATTCTGAATTTGATCAATACCCCCACTCTGCAAAGTCCAATAACCCCACACTCAAGCTAAGATTCCTCTCCCTGGGAATATATTGTATTGGCAGTCAAGAGAAAATACAGGGATGCATCTGGGATTAATGAATATTCCTTGGTAAGAAGTTCACTAGGTATAGACTATGGGATCCAGAGAAGGGCATGAAGAACCAATATGGTTGGTGCCTTTGTCTTTTAGATATTTAGCTAGATAATGCACTCAAGGTTTGTTTGGGAGGTTTGATTTAGTGGCATTCATGTCTCTTTTTTTCCCCTTCATGTAAATTTACCCCTGAAGCAAGGCTCAGCATCCTGAATCACTTGGCCCTCCCAACTCTCTTTGGAATCTGCCTTCAGGGTGGGGTCTCAATGATGGTAACAGCTAGACCTCATCCATCTTGCCTTGGGGTCCCACCCTTGCCAAGAGCTTCTCCATCTTTCCCTTCAATTCCATGAACTCCACCATAAGGATCTCGAGAGTGCTTTACTGTTGAAATTAACCATAACTTGTTTTCTATCTGGTTGACTTAAGTAACTTACAGATTGTAACGTATCCCTTCTCTCTTGCCCCAAATAACAGAAGTGACTGCCTCAGAACTTGTTTTTATAAAGAAAGACTCTATAACGCATCCATTGTCATCTTAGCAAAGCTGTGTGTAGGCAGACGGGAAGCCTAAAGGAAATTAATGCATAATTTCCAATTGAGATTGCCAAACACTTTTCATTCTCACCTCCGTTAAAGCTAACAAAAATAATTTATGAACTCCATTATCAAAAAAAAACGTTCTTACAATATCCAGTGACAAGCATGATGTGTACCTGGTACTGGAATGTAAGACCTGATCTAAAACAAAATGAACAATGTCATTCAAGCGATTTTTTTTGTCTGGTTTTTCTAGAAATCAATGACTGTCACTATCTAACTTTTCAGTTTCCCATTGGCATGTTCTTGACTGAAATAATAGATTTCCAAAAATAACAATAGGATGCATTACAGATATCTATAGCAGAGTATACATAAGCTTTGAGATAACCAGTGAAACAGGTTCTTGCCCTGTTAGAAACCAATTTCTCACTTCATTAAATGATCCTAGTCATTTAAATGACCTCCTGCACAGCCACCAATAGAATTTCTAATTTTTAAAAATATCAAAAACTATACTGGAAAGAGCATTATATTAAAATCTCACTTTAATGATACATTAGTTATATAAAAAATACTTGCCGGGTGGTGGTGGTGCACACCTTTAATCCCAGCACTCAGTAGACAGAGGCAGGTGGATCTCTGTGAGTTCCAGGCCAGCCTGGTCTACAGAGAGAGTTCCAGGACAGTCAGGAACACAATGAAACCCTGTCTCAAAAAACAAACAAACAATAAATAAATAGCGGCCTTTAGCCTCTTAAGAATTTAAGATCCCAAAATGATTCAACAGGCAACAAATGCATTGTTGATTTCTGCAGTTTTCCAATTCGGAGATATGTATCTGTTTATTTACTTTTGGGGTGCTGGAGAGCGAGCATGAGGCCTTACATAGGTGAGAGAAACACATGCTAACAGTGAGATACATGTCTAGCCTAAGTTGTCTGTCAAGCCTCTTGCCCCTCCTTGTTGGAAACTTCTGGAAAAACCCAATGAATACAATGACATACCACAAGTAGACCACCTTTTGAAGTGGCCTCAATTCTAACTTTGGAAATGCAAAGAAGTTTGATTTTTACTATCCTATTTGGAAACACTTCACAATAAGGCAACTACATATACATATATGACTAAATCATCTGGGGAAATGAAAACAGAAGAGAGCATTTTTCTTTCTTTTTTTTTTTTACTTGAAGCCATTTATCATGGTCAACATTATTCCACTGAGTGTACAATGTGTACTTGTGACATCCTGTCAACGTGATCTATGCAAAGAGTTAAAAATAGATGGGAGAAACGCGCTTTGGTCCATTAATATATTCCTTCAAAATGTTATACCACGTTTTATCTTGGAAAACAGCTGCAACTGACAAGCCTTTTCTCCTTTTTATGTAACAGCCCCACTGGGAAGTGAATTTTTTTTAATGTTTGAAGACCTAACCAATTAACCTCAGAGGAACATTAGTTAGCTGAACATGCTTGCGCACACTCGAAAGTATTTAGTACGTACATCGGGGTAGCCTTATGTCTAGTGCAATTCAGTACCCACAAGCAGTGCTGAAGATCAGGTTGGCCCAGGGTCAAGGGACAAATTATTGTGTTAGCTTATAGCTTACATAATGACTTCATCTCCTTACTCTTGTCGGGAAACAGCCAAATGATGCTATCAAGTAGCTCAGGAAAGAAAGGTAGTAGTCCGCTTCATTAATGCATCTGTATTTAGTGCAGGTGACTACCCACACAGTCTAGTACTGTCTACTGAAGGAAGGGAACGGATGGCCACTGGTGCCGGAACAGTCACTAGGAATACAGCATCATTAAGGATACAGAACAGGCTGTATTTCACTATAGTTAAATCCTCTACAACATAGAAGAACTTGCTATATTTTAATCATGACCCAGGAGGTGAAGGCAAAATTCCAACAAGGAAGCTCTAACAAATAAATTTGCATCTTTAAGATCTAAAACTCTTCAACTATGTACAATGGAGTGATAATGAACCCGTCCCCCCTCCCCCCATCACCCGTCCCCACACACACACAGGGTTTCTCTGTGTAGTCCAGGCTGTACTGGGACTAGCTCTTGTAGACCAGGCTGGCCTCGAACTCACAGAGATCCATCTGCCTCTGCTTCCCACATGCTGGGATTAAAGGCATGCGCCACCACTGTCTGGAGCCACTGAACCATTGTTGAAAACACTATGATCACAGTACTAGAACTATCAAAAGAGCCAATCTTTAATTTTCAAATAAAAACAATCCCAATTAAATATTATCCATAGTTGCACATTTGTTTTGATATTGTTTCCTAAAGCACTGCGTTCATCACAAATGAGATGAAACAAAAAAAAAAGCTCTTCATCATTTTGATAATCTCTAACACTCTAGCCAAGTCCACAAACAGAAAAACATAACTACTTCCCACTTAAAGGTGAGGAGGTTGAAGTTCCATGAAGAATGAAACTTACCCGAAGTCACAGCATCACACATTGAATATTCTGAAGACATAGCATAATGGCGGGTGAATGCCTTGGAGGGGCGGGGCATCAGCCTCCTAGCTCCTTGTAATGAAATAAGCACTTACAAAGGGAAAAAGCTACCCCAAGTAAAGCTTGGTTTTTCCCTAAGTTGCTATCCATCAGTCTTAGCAATAATAAACTCAAGCGCAATTGAAAACAGAAACTCTTCACCTTTGCTGCAGCATTCATTTCAAAATCTGGTTACTGATGTTCTTGAATTCACCAAGGGCGGCGCACACTGCTTGGAAAGTTCTCCACCTTCCATGCTACCCCTCCTCTAGCTGACAAAGACTGACTTGCCAGCAGGCAGCGTATTTGCTTCCATAGGCCAAGGTGTTGCCACCATATCTCACTGTCTCTTGAAAACTACACTCCTATATGTTTTGATGATTTTATATGTAGGTATCATCTACAGCTTAGTCCCAATACAGATGGGGGGAGGAAGTGCTCAGTTTTCAGTCACTTTTGACATCCCAAACAGTCCGACAGAATGACCGGATGCTTTAAGACGTATGCTGCAAAACTTCTACTGTAAGCATCTCAGGACAGAGCCGGCTTGAAATTCTGCTTCGTCCTCACAACTACTATCTGCTTTGCTACGGTTGTAAAAACTGTAAACAGACAGGCACAAGCTATCCAACAAGTATCTGTGCGAGAGAACCATCTCTCCTCACTCAGATGTCAAACAAGATCAATAACCATTTCCCACAGAAAGGAAGAGCAGATGAGGCCTGACCCCTCTCACCTCAGATCTCACTCTCTGTTATTGCCTCTTCAACCCACAAAAATCTATAGTTTCTCCTCAACAGTTTCTCTAGCTTCCTACATTTCACAAACTCTTCTGAGGTCTCTTTGTTACAAAAATCATTACATAGCTCTACAACTGATCCAAAGTTTTTTTTTTGAAAAATGAATATTCATTTTGTGTGTCTTTTCACAAATACATTTTGTGACATGCATAAAAACGCTATCATCCTAGACAGACTTAACTTTATAAACTGGAAATAGTGCACAAGGCAGAGATTATTGTGAATCCAAAGACCTCAAATCATGCCCAAATTCTACTGTTGCCCAATCTCAAATGGCTTGAGTTTTATTAATACGTACGATTCTCCTGGGTTCACATTGTAGCTCCCATCATTTCATATCATAGGCTCCTAGTTGAGCCTGGTGTTGCTCTCACTGGTTTTGTTTTCCTCAGCTATTTCTCTGGGGAAAGAAATAGCCTTACTAATGTCAAAACTGCGCAACTCATCAAACGGACCAGTAGCAATACCAACATGGAAAACCAGGACGTTTCCCCCACAACCGTTTTCCAAGACACAAGCATGTGTTCCACAAAGAGAGAGGTGAGAGCTTCCTGTGTATACAGACAGGAGAAAGGGAGGGGGCACCAAGGACTCCAGGGCCTTGGCAGGGGCTGTGTGAAGTCTCTGCTCTACAGGGATCCCTTGGGGACATCAAGGGATAAGCTATTAGAACAAAACAGGAAGGAAGCAGCTCTAATGACTGATCCCTCAGAATGAGGCTGCAAGGAACCAACAAATGATAAATGAAGGAGAAAGCGAAGCCAGGAAAGCAACAGGAACCTTGGGCAAACCTGCACTTTCTCTAGGCCTCGGCATAATAGGCACAAAGCTCTTGCCCAGTAAATATTCTCAGGTCCTGCACACAGGCTGTGACCGAACAGTCCCGGATCCTGTTTCACTAATGAGTGCAGCTACTGTTCCTCCTTTCTGGGCAAAGCATTGTGCTGGTAACTAGAAAAGCTCCTTGTCCCTCTGCACACACGGTTCTGTGGATTTAATACCGAAACCAAACAGAAAAGGTATCTACCTGGATTTCCTACATCTCCATGTAGCTGAATGCTAAGGTTTCTCCTTGGAATAGTTCTTAAGACTTCACCTACCTTTTTTTTTCCCTCTGATTCTGCTCACTCACTCACTAAAGAAAAATGTGCTGATTGTTATCTTTAACCTAATTTCAACTTATAAATTAACGTTTTCCTTTTTTAAAAAGCAACATAGAGAACGTGGTGAGTAGGCGTGAGCAGCACAGTGACTCGTACTCCGGGGGAAGAGTTCTGTTGTCATGAAGACTGTTTGCTCGGTTCATCACCGCAGATGAATAGAATCGGCTTTTGATGGACCCCTAGTTTACAGCTTTGATTACTTTTCAAAGGTTCATTGATTTTCAATGTATGTGCCCGGTGTGTTTCACCTGCCTCTATGTGAGTCGTGTGTGCTTGCTGCCCGTGATGGCCACAAGAGGGCAGCAGATCCACCGGAAGTGGGGTTACAGGTGGCTGGGAGCCCCGAGTGAGTGCAGAGCACCAAACCCATTTCCTCTGTTAAGAGTGACAGTGCTCCTAACCTCTGAGCCATCTCTGAAGTCCCAGAAGACCTTTTTTAAAAGCTGAGATGAACTTCTGCTTATAAGTAGATTTTATTTCTTTAGAACAAATGTTTGGGAACACGGGGCCACTTTGCAATGAAATCTCTTGAGAATTAGCGTTTGTTACGGAGATGTACTTCTGGTCCACACCTAAATCCATTTTCTTATGTATCTGTGTGCGTGTGCACACATGCTAAGTGGCAGTCAGGGATCATTTCCTAGGAATGCCTAAAGCCACGGTTTCTAAACTGTACTGACATCCAGGACCATACAACTGTGAGGACTGTCTAGTTCATCATCAAACGTTAGTCCCAATTCCTGATGTAATCTGTGAAGTGCCCATAACGCCCTTCCCCAAAGTCTTCACATATTGCTAGGCTGCCTCAGGGAGAAGGCACTCAGCTGAGGACCACTGTACTATGCCTAGGAATCACGTCCATTCTTGGAGTGAAACGAAGTGATTTCTCTCTGCTTTGACTGACATGTCTTTTTTATTCTCAGAGAGACACTGTACCTTTTTTTTTAATGCCTTTACCTTAGGGCAGCAGACCTCAACTGTTTGCTGAAGCTTAGCCAGGCTTAGGGACAGATCCACCAGGAGAATTGTCACGTTAAGCTTTGACCTGAGAACTCCAGAAATGAGAAAGCAGCCAGAGGGCACATACCATCCTTTGTGTTTAAAAGGTGAGGTGTGGTGAGGGAGGACTTTCTCATTTCACACTAAATTTAGTATTAAATAAATAAAGCCTTCACCTTCACGAGATCTTCCAACTCCTGTCTGTTGAACGGCTGTGTCTGATTTCCCCTCCCTCCCCCTTGACGGCCCCACCACCACTAAATCAACTCAGGCAAGCATGCAGTCATGTTTTATTAAAACTATATCCTGGAGGAAAGAAAAGAAACAGGCTGCAAACAAAAATCACTTATTGTACCTTCGCATGTTCTATACAATTAATTTTTAAAAACTCACAGTAATAGAAGCAAATGATGACAGCAAAAACCTTTTTTTCTGTTCAAATCCCCTACCTCCCAGACCTCTAGAAAAGCAGACATATTTTCAAACAGTGACCCCAAATCCAGGCCAGCCCATGAAGCAAAACGGCACTCCCTGGCTACTAGAAGAACACCTAGTCTGCTTTGTCTGTATTACTCTACGGGTCAGGCAAGACTGTGCCAAAGACACAAAACAAAACCCATGCCATTCCTCAATGCTCTGAGCTCCCGATTCTCTTCATCCAACCCCCCCCAAATCTGATGATGTGTTAAACATATGGGTCATGACACACAATCTCAGAGACCCAGCCGGGAGAGCACCAGCCTGAGACCACAACTCGACCCCACCCCCAAAGACAGCCCAGGTTTCCAGCATGGTCCTCAGCTTCCTCCCCTATCCTAGCTAGCATTGTAGCTTTAAAAAGCCCCCCCACACACACACACACAACATCTGGACGGCGCTTGAGAAGACATGGTCAGAGGTGACACACATCTCTTCATTCCCATTTCTGGTCGTGGAACCTGCAGATCGTTCTTGACTCGTTTTAGTTGGTGGCTAAAATCTTTGCAGTCGAATGGGCCGTTTCTGCAACCGAATTTTGGATTGTCTATTGAACTAACCTTGTCGTCTCCTTCTTAAGTAATTTATTTACATGCCTGGAACTGAGAGGAGTTTCCCCCTTTAGAAAGAGGTAAATGATGCCCACTGTTCTCACCCCCCTCACTGCCCCTCCCAGTCCATTTGAGGCTACCTGCTTACTCTGTCCACAGATGTCATCATCATCCTGTCCCCTGCAAGGGACTCGGGTAGAACCACGGACCCCCAGAGGACCAAACCCTCTAGGAAGGTCCCGTGGTTCCCTGAGTCCCTCTGACATCAGAGACTGCCAGCATCCCTTCCCTGAGTAGGTGAAGGGTACAGCCCTGCCTGAGATGCATCCTCTAAGCACCGAATTCGGGGAGCATGAGCAGCATCGGGTTTTGAATAAAAGGTGACCAGGAAGAAGCTATGGAAACACATCATTGGGCTATGAAAGAAGGTAACCGGCAGGAGAGGCAGGAGGGGCACAGGGAAGCATGTTTTCCCTTAATGCTGTCCTGGGCCACCTCCGGAGTCCCGGACCTCCCAGTCCTACAGTCCAGACTGCAGCAACACAAACGACCCCTCTTTGGCAACATGCACCTGCAAGAGCAGGCACGTAGACTCCCTGCCGTGTGTTGCACGCTGCAGACTTCTGCCTGACTTCCCAGCCCAAAGCACACATCGGCCCCCCAACCCGCGTAAGGCTCGGGATTCCCGTGGCCTAGAACACACACCACTCCCCCTCTTTGTAATGCACAAATCCAGACTCGCATTTGCTTAAAAGGAACCCGGATTTCACGTAAGGGAAGCACTGGTGCCCCCCCCCCTTAAGTGACTCCCTTCTCGACTGCTTCATCACTGTCCACGTCCACCAGGGAGCCTAGGTGCCTCCAAACCTAGTAGGAGATGGATGGAGGAGGAACCCGGACTGCAAGGGAACCTCCGAGAACCGCTTCTAAACACTACCAAGGGGACTTGACTCTCACGGGTAGCTTCCAACCCTGCCCCCGGGCTTGCAGACCCACCAGCCGCCCCCTTCCTCGGCACGACCCCCGCCTCACTCCCTCCTCACCGTCCTCCCCCCAAATCCCTCATCACCTTTAAAGCCCTCCCCTCGCCGCTTCCAGGCCACTTTGTGCACCCGCAGCTTCTCAACGTGTTGCCTCACTCACTCCCTCGGTAGGCTTGAATCAAGCCTGCCTCTCTCCATCAGCGGTGCCTAGGCTGCCCCTGACTCCCCAAAGGAAGCAAGTCTGTCCTCCCACCAGGCGCCCACTGACCCTTCCTCCAGCGTCCTCTGCTCCCGTACAAATCCGCTTTTCCACGCGCCCCACTTTCCACCTATCTCCCCTTCCGTCATCCTAGTTCAGGACACACCGGCCTTCTAGTCTGCTCTCCGACCCTCTCTCCGTCCCTGGGGCACCCACTTCGCTTTTTTATTTATTTATTTATTTTTTTTTTGGCTCTTCCCAGGCAGGTACCTGAGCCCCAAAAACCTTCCCTTCCCCAACCGGCACGGACCTGCGGGTCTGCCCCCCTCACCTGTGGTCCTTCCTTCCTCCTCCCTGGGTGCCCCCACACAGACACCTGACCCCTGAGCCACTCTGCCCTCCAGGTGTGCCCCCGGTCGCCTTGGCTGGAGCATCCGTGTAACCAGGCGCTCACAACCTGCCCAGCGGCTGGGCGAAGCGCCGGGCACCGGAGGCAGAAGGCTGGCACCGCTCTCCGGATATCCAGGCTGGCACCCCACGCCCCGGCCTCTCCAGCCCGGGGTTCCCAGCCCTCACCTCGGCTCCCAGCAGCCGCACAAACTTACTTGCGGGTCAGCGGGAGGGGGCTGCGGCGGGCGCGCGGGCGGGCGAGCGGGCGAGCGGTGCGAGCCCCGCAGCGGCGAGTGCGCCCCTCTCGGCAGGGCCGGGCGGCGCTGGCTGGCACTGCGCTCTCGGCGGGGCGGGGCGGGGTGGCCGCGCGCACCCGCGGACTGCGCTCAGCCTGACGCAGCCGGGCTCTGCCCCCGCCGCCACCGCCGCCGCCGCCGCCACCGCCGGGGCCGCCGAGCGCTCGCAGACATGCTCAGTTTCCGGACCTGCCCGCGTGGAAGCTACCAAGAGCCAGCCGCGGCGGGGGAGGAGGAGGAGGAGGAGGCGGAGGCGGCGGCGCCGAGCTTGCAGAGCCGCGGCGGCCGGGCGAGCTGCTGGAGGCGACCACGCCGGCGGCCCCGGGGAGAGGGGGGGCGAGGAGCTGCTAAAAATAGCTCCTGCGGAAGGAAGTCACCCGCTGCCAGCGCACCCCCTCGCTGTCGCGCGTCCCCGCCGCCGCCGCCGCCGCCGCCGCGGGCTCTCGGGCATCGGGAGCTGCTGGTGTAGCCAGAGCCCAGTGCCAGCCCCGAGCTGTAGGGTATGGCACCCCCACCCCGGAGCTGCTAGTTTCAGCCCGAGACACCGGGGGAAACTGGTCTGAAATTGTGAAGAAAAAAAAAAAAAACCCTCCTCTGCTACTGACTTACCGAGAGGAGGAAAAAGTTTTTAGGTTGATTTTTGTTGCCATTGCAACCGGAGGGAGGCGGGCAAAATATAAAGACCGGGTTGAGGGGTGGCATAGGGTAGCGGGTTAAGGGGGGCTCGGGGAAAGATCTACTAAAATGCCAGAGTCGGCTCAGCACCCCCCACTTCTATTTCCGCAGGATTTTACATAATTGGTTGACACTCACCCTGACCTTGGAGGCATCGCTCCAGTTGCCTGAACTGTAATTTGCTTTCCCGCCTTCTGTCTCCTACTTCCACAGCCCCGACCCTTCCAACCCTGCAAAGATCACAAGAAGGGGGTAGGGGTGAGGTGGGGTGGGGTGGAAGCTGCCCCTTCTACTGTCTTGAAAGTCTGTCCCTCTGCCAGGATGTGCCCTAAGCATCAGGCCCTCTCAAAAACACCTGACCTGCAAGCGAGCGTTCCTAACAATTACTATTGTTTCTTCCTTCCTTTTCAAGTGAAATGTCTACCTCTCTGTAAAACGAAAACCGAAGTGGGGGAGACTATTTGTGGGGGGCAAGGGACCAGCAGGAAAGTAGATAAGTTGAGTGAAATCCAGTGACATTAACAGGCATGCCATAATGAAACCCATTATTTTGTACACTAAAACATTAATATATTTTCAGATTATCAGAATGAAATGTTATTTCCTGGGTCAAGTTGTAGTTTTATTTTCTCTCTCTCTCTCTCTCTCTCACAATCACCAGATTAGACTCATCACTTAGGAATTCATTGCTTATGTTTGACAGAGGAGGACAGTGAAGCCCAGAGGCAACTCTCTTGCCTGAAATAACACCTAGTTGAACCCAGAATTCACGCTGGACAAGAAGTTACCCAAGTTTAAATATAACCTATTATTTCCTGAAATCCATAGCTGCCCTTGGATTAAGGGATCAGAAAACTTGGGAACTGTTTTCAGAGCAACTGATTATGAATTTGCAAATACTGTTTTCCCTACTTTAAAAGGGGGAAATACAGAGAGCCTAGATTTTGTGTTCCCTTGAAAGTGACTGTGTCATGCCTGTCCATTTGGAAAGAGTGACAGTCTTCAGGGACCGTGCACGGATAAGGGCCGTGCTCCATCAAGAGCTCACAGGGGAGGCTCAGTAAAGACGTCTTCATTTGTCCTTATCAGACATTCGGGAAGTCTAGCTAGCACAAACAGGTAGACAGACACGATTTTCCACAGTACTGTAACAGCGTATGTTTGCGAGGGTCGAGGCATGCTCCTAAACTGGACCTTTCCATCCCCAGTCACAATTCAGTTTTATCTCTCGCTTTCTTTCCCCTGAAGCTACCAACCAGATTTAGCCATGGGTGTAAATCAGATGAAAGATGGATGTCGCATACATGGCTGTCATCACGCCTCCATTTCTAATCAGTCACTCTTGATGGAGCGTGATCTTAATGCTTGTTTGCTTGTTTGTTTTTATGGCACCGTGTGTACACAATGCACAATGACAGGAGTTGGCATGCCTTCATTTTCAAGTCCTTTTCAGTTGCTGCATAAACATAGAATTCAGAGTACACTGTACTCCAGACTTGCAGTGCCAAGTGATGCGACTCGATAGTCACCAGCATAGGTAAATAAGAAAATGTGGTCATTGGCTCACATAGCTCAGAGGCACAGAGCACTTTCTTCCTGCCTGACCGTGTCAGAGAAAACCCAATTCCCTCGCACTAAGCGTTGCTCCGTGTGCTGGTGTTAATATTCCCTAGATTATGACCACGATGCATTTTCATTCGGGCACGCGTGACAAAGTTGGAAATCTTAGCTTTTTTGTAAAAATCAGATCAAGCCTTTCACTCTCAAGTGCCGACCAGTCTTACACAAGAACACCGATTGGCTGTCCAGACTCACACTAATGACTCTGCCCTCCCGGAGAAGACAGCTTCTCAAAGGGAGAATTCCTAATAACTGAAGGGTTAGCTTAAGCTTACCAGATAGCAACAATATCCGCTGCCTTCCCAATGAGTCTTGCCTCCCTGCGGCCATAGCAAGACAGAGAGTCTGCTGGAATATCCATTGGCCTTGAGTCAGTCAAAGTGAGCAAAAACATAATAATACTTTGAAGAGATGTTGTCCCATCTTTTTTCAAGTGTGGATGCTTTGATTTGCCGGCCTAAAGGCCACAGTTAGACCCCTCTCTCCTGCCTTTTCATCTTTATTTCAGGGCCTGGGTTGTTTCCAAAGTGGAGTCACTCATTAAAGCCATCTAATGAGCCGTGTGGGCAGCTGGGCCTCCGGTCCACGGTCTATAGGAAAAGTCTCCCTACTGTTAAAGCTTATTCTTTTCTTCTGTGGTTCAGTATACTTGGTTTTGTTGTAGACTATGTGGTAAGAAAATAAAAACTAGACGCTTTCCCTGTGCCCTCCAACCAGATAAGGGGACAACGCTCCTACAGCTGCTGTCCTGTTTCTTCTGGAAGCATTATTAGAGTTATTATTTATTATTAATATTTATGAGACAGTCTTATGTTCCCTAGGCTGGTCTTGAACTCAACAGTGTAGCCTTGGATTACAAGCATCTGCCACTGTGCCCCGCTTAATTGGCACTGGAGATCTTGGGTTTCACTCACGCTAAGCAATATGTCTACAAACCAAACTATGCTCCCATGCCTAGAATTATTTAAATATCTGTTTTTATTATGCCCTTTACTCCTTTTTCATATATAAATAAATGAACCAGGCATGGCGGTATGTACCTTTAATCCCAGCATTACCAAGGAAGAGGCTGGCAGGTCTCTGGAAATTTGAGGCCAGCCTTGCCTACAAAGTGAGTTCCAGGACAGGCAGGGCTACACTGAGAAACCCTGTCTTGAAACATACAAAACAGTAGTAAATTAATATAATACAAACATCATTTAAATGGCATTTTGTAGTTATGCTAAAATCTTTCAACTATACATGGTGGTAATTACCTGTAGCCCTTACATTAAAGGAGCCTGGAGCAGAAGAGTTGAAGGGTTGATATCTGCCTGGGCTACATAACGAAATCCATTATGGAAAACAAAACCAAAATCACTAAATCTGGGATATTTTCTTTTACATCACAGTACGTCGTCTGTGAACTCTCTGGGCTCCTGCCCCTCCGTATCTCCTCCCTGCTCTCACGAGGTTGCTGCTGTCCAGCTGGTCGCTTTTTTCTCATCTCTGCAGCCCTTGCTTCTTCCCTTACTCTAAAGCTCTCTTTTTTTTCACTCATCAACACACTGGCTTTTTCTTTTTTCCTTTGCCCTGCAAGATAGTGGATCGACGCCAGGACAAATCTGTGTCTACTTTGATCTTCGGCACTCGATAGGTGCTTGCTGAGGCATCCACTGTCAGAAGAAGGTGATGCCGAGTAATTTGTTCCTTGGTACAGAGAGTAGAGGGAAGGTCTGGAGATGTGATGACACCCAACACGGACTTTTGCTGGTTTGTCTAGGGATAGCCTGTGCCATACTGCCAAATAGCTGTTGTGCCTCCATATACAGGCAGAGCTACTAAGCTTGTTCTGTGTCTGTTGCATACGGCCAGCCCATCTTAGCCCCGGAGATAGACGTTAGGTTTCTCTCTGCCTCATGTCTTTCCCGCTAAGTTTGCCTTTAGAAAATCAGAACTAAGGAGGGGGAGGGGGGAGTGATAATGTTCTTCAATTAGTTCTTCGAGAGAAAAGGAAATACCAGGATAGCATCATTAAAGATCTATTAAAAGTTCATCTTCTTGAGAGCTACTTCTCTATTGTGAGAGGATGGACTAGGAAGCATTAAATGAGAGTGACTCAGAGTCGCTTTGGCCCCAGCTCTTCAGGCATTTATGACTACACGCCCGAGTGTCATAACAGATCAGGTCACAATATGCACTGAAGATGTAAATGTTTCCCGCCTCCCGCTCCCCATCCCCTGCATGCTAAGGCTAAAACTGCTGTAGGTAAAAGTCATGGGACATTAAGGATGCTCGCAGTATGCGAATCAAAAGATGTCTCCAGCCTGGAAGACTTGGCTCTGGTGCTCCTTTCCTCAGGGAAGAAGATGTGCGTAATTGCGCACTTCAAATATCAGGCTGCTCTTTTTGTGTGTCTAAGTCTAACGCAAACATGATTTAGGGACTGAGCAACCAGTGACGCCTTGATAGAGCTATGGCTCTTCCCCCCCCCCCCTAGCATCCAGTGCCAGTGTGACAAATCTCAAATTATCAGGCACCATCAAGAGCTCCAGCACATAATATTTTCCCACAATCCTTCTGAATATAATTGATTCAAACTTGAGGCTCCATTAACATTAGCTGTGGCATGTTGTGTGGTAGGTATACGCTCTTGGCGTGCTGGTTATGGTTATTCACACAACAATGAGACAGTATGTTAATGACCATGGTTTTGGTTGAAGGTATAGAAATCCACCCTAAACTGGCTTAGAACAGAAAGAGATTTAATTTCTCTGATGCGATATAGTATGAAATACAACCTCATGAAGACAAGAGTTTCCAATGAGCAGTGAGAGCAAAAATATGAATCTTTCCATTGCCACTCAACATCCCTCTTTTTCAGCTTAATTTTTTTAGCATTGTATACTGGCTTCCTGTAGGGAGAGATCTTACTATGTACCTGTGGCACTGACCCCTCCCATTTGGGCATGGTCACAGATGCCCATGGGGCGTGTGGGATATAGGTCTGAGGATAGAGAGGCCTGTTCTCTCTGGGTGCAGGTCGGGTCTCAGAGAGCAGCTGAGCTTGGATGCTTGAAGCGCTGACCCTGGGTTATCGGTTTCTCATGTAAGTGGTTTCTCCCCAATAACAACCTACGACACCCCTATCCCGTGTATGGTAATCTTCATCCTATAACTTCCTTCACAGCCTCCGTGGTCCTAGGATCCATCCATTAATGAACTACTAAATCAGTGCTGTTAGTTTTGGTTGCAAAGTTCTCAAAAAAGTTGATGACTTGATTCCAAACAATTCAAAGAATGGCAAACACAATGTGGCAACGCCTTAGTGGAGATTACTGGCAGACAGTACCTTAACCCAATAACCTGGGTTACATCATCAGTGATACCATTCCCGACATCCGGTTGCCATATGAGTGACAAGGGCACCTTATTTTAGGTAGAATTCTTACCCAAATGCTATAACTTCAGTTTATTCAAGGAGAAAAAAAAATCAATTTCAAATTAAGTGATTTTTGACAAAGGGCCTAATCAGCACAGCTCAAAACTCAAAGTTATAAAAAAAGAAAAGAAATACTAAGAAGTTGCCACACTTTCAAGGTGACTGAAGAGTGACAAAGAGTAAATTCAGTGGATGCCTGTTTCAGATCATAAATCAGAAGGAGGGCATCACTGAGACGACATGGTACAATCTTCAGTTTACCAGTACCAATGATGCAAACAGCACAATTAATAGCACCTTGCTACTTGATTTCCTTAATTTTGTCAAACAGGAGGCCAACGGCACAAAAAAGGAGGAAGGATAAACAGGGGCTCTCTTGCTAACGTTACATGTGTGTTTGCAAATATGGAATTATTTGTTTTTAATTTAAAATATACTTAACTATATATTTTTATATTTAATTGTACAAAATATTGCTTAAACTATAGAAGGTAAATTCTCAGGCAAAAGACCATGATCCAACCAGCTGGAAGTAGATTCCTGTCTAAGACTTCTTGCCTGGGAGCAGTGGGTAGCCATGTCTCAGAAATAGAGTCTGACGCTCATACACGACTTAGTAGCCATTCACAGAGAAGGAAAACAGAAAAAAGACACATGTGAGCCCAAGGAGATGGCCAACCAGCAACCCAGAAGAAGAGTCAGAAAGCAAAGGACCGAGGGCTACAGTTTATCAACTTCAAAATAAAACAGTTTACATTTAATATTCTTGAACTACTACATTGTCTATGCTCCTGTGGGATTGTTTCAATGTTGTTTTAATTTGATGAAATATGACAGCTTATTAATAAGAATCGAAAATGATGAGGCCCAGAAGTTCAACTTAGGCATTAACCACCGTGTCGTCTAGATGCCAAGGAAGGAAGGAACACCCTGGTGTTTGCAGGATCCCTTCCGCATTAACTACACGGCCATGATAACCAGTGCCACTCACACCACCCAGACTACAAAGTGAACGATAGAATGAGAGCTGTAACAAAAGCTGCAGCAACTGTGACCAAAGAGTTCGCCATTTTGATAAAATCATCATGCGTCCATGAATTACAGGTAGAGGCATGAGAAAAAAAATATCTCCTGCAAAGTAATCAATATCAAGAGCCAAGGTGAGGGCCAGGCGTTGGTGGCGCACACCTTTAACCCCAGCACTCGGGAGGCAGAGGCAAGCGGATCTCTGTGAGTTCGAGGCCAGCCTGGTCTACAGAGTGACTTCCAGGACAGCCTCCAAAACAATACATAGAAACCCTGTGTCACAAAAAAAAAAAAAGAGCCAAGACAAGGACTATTTCACATGACATTCACATTAAATAGAAGCATAATATTTAAATAACCTTTCTTCAATGTGTACCTCATTCCTTTAACGTAGTACTATTGAAACCAGACATAATGGCACTTGGGTTTACTGCCGTTAACTTATGATAATGTGTTTTGGGGTACAGAGGTTAAGAAAGCAAGGCAGAGGCTCTATCAACTCTATTTTATAATTTAAAAGCATTTCATGCGTATCTGTTGTTTAGCAGTATCTTTATGATGCTATTTTTTTAATGCAACTTATTTTCTGTTTTTCTGGATCCTTTTGTTCAATGTAGAACAAAAGACATACGGTTATTACAAGTGTGGAAAAACTTAAACAAAATGAATCAGTTTGGGAAGCATGTAGCTAGCAGATTTAATATACTTTGGACAGCCAAAAGTGACCCAAGGGATGGTGTTTCATCTGTGCCTACACACACAAATACCCTTTAGTGATGACTTGTGTGTAGCCACCGTTTCGGTTACGGGGTTACAACACTTCACAATGATCCGGGTGATGGGCTAAGGATGTAAATAAAGACAAAGACAGCGGCTCATTCTTGCAAGGAGAATGGCGATTATTTTAACAAGAGCAGAGCATTATATACCAATAGCAGGCATGGTGGAAAACCACCAAGGTCAGAAGCCTATGTTCCTAGGGTCTTCCTGCAAAGGACAGGCCAATAACAGGAATTAGCATTTAGACAATACGTATGGACAGAAAACAGGAACTTGCATGCAGACCTTACTGGGAGGAGGGGACAAAGGGTGTTTTGCTAGAAGCTCCTAGTCACAAGCTGGTCGGCAGACCCCCATGGGGGAAGGGTGAAACACTTGTGCTCCAGGCAGTACCAATCCTGACAGGCACTGATTCAACTCAGCATAGGTTCGGACTACTTCTTTTGGAGGGATAGGTAGAAAAGAAAATATGTGGTTTAAAAAATACATTTATTTGATCCTGTTCCTCTCATCTTCTGTACTATGTGAGAGCAGATATTCCCGCCAATCTTGCCAGCACAAATCTGGCACCTAGATAAACAAGTGTTCTGTGAGTGTTCCTTAAACCCTCTGGTGGAGAAAGTGAAGTTGTTAAGGGATTCCTCTCTAGGTAGAGGTGGCTCATTTATTGCAGAGCCTTATAATTCAAGACAGTTTGGAGTTCCCCTCGAGCAAGATTGGATTTGAAATCACTTGGAAGAAGTATGGGCTAGAATAGGTAATGAACATTATACATTCCCTCAATTCTCCAAGATTGGTGCCCGAAATGACTTAATGTTCGTGAAAAGGGGCAGGGTAATTACTTACTCTGAGGCATGCTGCGAAGATACTGGGCAATTATAATGCATTATTGTGTTTGCTGTTTGCTTTTACTACTTAGTATTGAGCAAACAATTAACAAAGTATCTAAACAAAGCATATCTAATAAGACAAGAGGTCAAGAAAATAGAAGAAAGGAGTATACAAGAACAAAACAATAAGACTCCATTTCATAACTGACTTTGTTAAAAACAGGTATTAATAGGAAAAACGATGTAATGTTTTTGCCTTGCTAAATGACAACCAAATGAAGAAATTTTCTTTTGTTTAATAATTAAATCACTCCCCCCCTTCTCTCTGTGTGTGTGTGTGTGTGTGTGTGTGTGTGTGTGTGTGTGTATGTGTGTAATACTGGGGTAGACCCTAAGGCCTTTTTCTTGGTAAGAAAGTGTGTGACCATTGAGATATATGTTCAGCCCTAAATTGCAATTTTAAATAAAACATACAAGGAAAGCCCCAGAAAGAGTACAATTTCTCTCATATAATTATAGTTCTTATGCAACAGAAAAAAAAAATCCATACAGGAAACCAGAAGTGAGGCATCCACATGCTATATATGAGTAGTTAGTGCAAGGCAGGCGAATTTTCTTCACTTGCTTAACCCCCCATCCCCTGTGGATACAGATTAGCCATTGTATCCCCGGCACCACCACACCCACCACTAGAAACTGTTTCTTAGTGTTCTTATGTTGTACAGGTTGCTCTGTAATAACTAATGGTCCTGGTTACTTAGTTTCTTATCTGCTGCTCAAACGGAGGTATGGGCTACATTTGACTGCAGATAATATCTCAAAACTTGCCAAGTGCTTAGACGCCTAGTTGCCACCAGGGGACAGGTGCACAAAATATGTCACTGCCACCAACAGAGCATCCTCTGCATTTTGGAAGAAAGAGCTTGATTGCTCTTTAAATTTTCTTTTATTTTTCCGGTTTCTCTGAGGATTTTATATTGTACATAGTGAAATATGATAATATGCCCCGCTTTCCCCTTTCCAACTTTTAACAGATTCCCCCTAATACTTCTTCCTCCTGGCTTTGTCGTTTTTATTTTTTGATAACCCACTAAATCTAATTAGTATTGCTCATATGTTAATGGGTATCAGGTCATCCATAGGAGCCTAAGAAATCTACCAGTTGCCCCACCCTCAAAGAAGAGTGGTTCTCTCTCCACCAGTAGCTATCAACTGCTAATACTTCCCAGTTATGAGTCAAGCCTGGAGAGCACATTCCCTACTTATGCAGGAATCTGGATTGGCTTCATCTTGTGCAGGTCTTGTGCATGTATCCATTATGGTATAAGTTCATGAGTGTAATAGCCACATTATGCTCAGAAGACTGCATTTCACAGCACTCCTACCTACCCTCTGGCTCTTAAATTCCTTCCACCTCCTTTTTTGCAATGTTCCTTGAGCTTTGGCGGAAGGTGAGGCCAGGATTAAGATATCCCATTTAAGGCTGATGACTTGATCTCTTCTTGGCATTTTTTGCACTTATGTGTAGGAGAAACTGCTGGCCAGTCTACCCAAGCTGAGGTGCTCAGGCCAGTGTGCATAAGCATGCGCAGCAGGCACTTCCTCCCTGAGCCGAGCCTGCCTCCACACCCAGAGACTGCTGACAGAGAGACACCTGACCAGAGACAGAGAAAAGGACATACAGCAGAGTCAGCCGCCTGAGCCAATGGGACCTTGGGAGGGGGTATAAAGTCAGGTCTAACTTCCTTAATAAATGAGTCTGCAGCCTGCTCTGCTACTCACGGACTCCCAGTGTCTGAGTCATTGGTGCTGTGTCTTCTCACCCCCTTCCCCAAGGGGTGTCTGAGCAGGGTCACCCACAACCCTTATGAATCTCTGAATTGATTGGTGCCCACAGCATCAAAAAGTATCTCTGACAAGGCCTGAGTGTAGCCCAGGGCCACAGTCAGATCCGGTTTCCTTTGGTTGACCTTCATGATAATTTTCCATTTTCTAATTCCATTTTTCTACCGAAGAAGGTTCTAGACATTTTTTTGTTTTTTATTCTTTTAGATAGTGGGAGAAATGAAAAGTTAAGAAGCAAGGATGGCCCACGTAGTGATTTCTGGATGTATTTGTAGTGTTGCATTTATTTTATTTTGTTACTCACAGAATTAATTTATGAATCTCCTCTGCCTCCTGGATAAAGTCAACCATCATCTTCACTAATCGCCTCACCAGCCTCAATGGCTAACGGCTTCACCTCACATTCCTGGATGGATGCTCCTCTTTTTAGCTAAATAGTTCACAAAAACAGAAATATTTATCTTTGCACATTTTTTTAAAAATCAAATATCGATCTTGTTCTTTATGACTGTATAGACAGCCAAGGAATTTTTGGCACCTAAACTCTCAACGAGGTGCTGGAGTTGAAAGTGAGTTGCCACCCATATGGGAGGCTAAGTCACCCATATGGATGGATGCTCAGCCAGGCAGGGAAATGTGTAAATGTCAAGGATAAATCGGTGAAGCTGATTTTATTGTCATCTCCTCCCAATGTCTTTAAATGGCCTCTTCATCTCTTGACTTCCTTCCCTTCTATTTATGCTGTCTCCCTTCATATGCCCCGACTCAGCCCGCTCCCCAAGTGGAAACAGACAGACTTCTCCCTTCCCACGCCACTCACTCAATCAGTATGTTAGAAGACTTTTTTTTTGTTTCTCTCACAAGGCAAACTGGAAATTTGAAATGTCAGGTAGACAGATGTGCTAAATTGTTCTTGTCAGGTAGAGGGAAAGGGATGATTCAATGTCTATACGTACAGGAAGATTACAGGATTCAGTATCATTGTCTTTTGGAGATTATAAGCTTCACCAATAATAGTTCTGAAGCGTTCCAACAAAATATTTTGTCTTTTAAAGGTTTCTCAAGAAATGCCACCTAGTGTAAGAGATAGTGAAGTCTGAGTGATTATTTCCTCTTTGGAAAATGCCTGTTCTAAGGAAACCTGTGGTTCCTATATAAACTAGATTGTTGGATATTATGTAGTCTTATTGAGCCCTCCTAGTTAACAGGATGACTCCTATTCAATCCTCCAAAAAGGGAAAAGGAAACTCAATATAGCAAGACAAGTTTTTCTTGTCTTCAGAAATCACCTAGGCAGTAAAGTCTTCCAAGGTTCAAGACTGCGCCCTCTAAAGGAGCAAAAGGGGTGATGTAAAAGTTAACCCAGAGGTAAGAAGCCAAGGGAGATGTTTAGTAAGACAATATCAACAGCCCACAGTTTATCACTCAGTTTCATCTATTTTGAATCCTTTTCGTTCTTTTTCCTGGAGAGAAAGTAAATCTCTGAAGCCTCATCAGTTTTGAAATGAGACATAAATGTTATTTATACTTTAAAAGACAAAGAAGTCTTAGAGGGTTATATAGTCATTTTTAGCTAAGCCTATTTATGTATTTGTTTTACTAATTTTGGTAATAAAAGAAACACCCATGGGCTTCCAATGATACAACATACATTGCATTAAAAAGCAATAATGACTACATTTTTTAAAAGAACATATTTTTAAAAAAGAAAAACCATATTTGAACCGGGTTTCCTACCACAAACCAGTAGTCCCAGTGTTTAGGAGGCTGAAGAAGGAGGATTGTAATCTTGACATCATTCTGGGCTGCTTAGTAGAAGTCCTAAGTTCAAACATAACCAGAAAACACCACCAACAGCAAGTGTGATGTGTATTTGTTGTAGCACATTTTCCAATGGCTAAATTATGGAACCAAGTGAGATGACCAACAAGAGGCATGAAAAAAAAGTATGCTTTTTTGTGTTTGTTTGTTTTTGAATATTATCTCTCCTTGTCACCAGTGATGTCCTGGAACAGGCTGGCCTCAAACCCATCAACTGCCTTTGCCTGCCAACTGCTGGGATCAAAGGCAATGCATCACCACACCTGGTCCACGAGAGACTTTTTGTAGTCCTAAAGAAGAATGGCAATGAGGTGTTTGAAAGAAAATGGATGCTCTGGAGGTAATCGTAGTGAGCAAATTAAGCCAGTCTCAGAAAGATAAGCAGCACACGTGTTTTCTCTCATATGTGGTTCCTAGATGCTTTAATAGAGATGCAGAAAATCATATATAGAATATATAAGGCATGAAAGCAGAAGCAAAATTGTCTAGGGAAACGAAGGGGTGACAGAGTAGTGACAGGGGATGAAAGAAAAATAAACATGGAAAAAATATTCTCAATATACAGTACGTAGCTGTATCAAACTGAAAAAAAATAAATGGAAATGAAAAGCTTGACAGCCCAGTGGGATGAAGTCTAATGTGAACTGTAAGGCAAAGAATTTCATTTCTAGCTTGGAAAAATCCAGAAAGTCCTCAAACTCATGTAGAAGCAATTTTTTTCTATTTTTTATTTCTGTCATTGTGTATTAAGTGTTTTGTTGTAAAAAAAAATTTGGTGCAGGGAAAGAAAAAAATGAATACAGGCTGAAAGATTAGTGCAAGGAACTCTATTTAAAAAACTAAAACATTTCCATTCCAAGGGTAGCCGCGATAAAGGGACATCACTGGGCTGTGGCAAGTGTCAGAGACACCCTGCTTGAGGCTAAGGAAGCTTCGACATTGGACTGTCTAGTTGCAATTCTCAGAAAAATTCTGCTTTGGTGGTAAGACTGGGTCCAAGTGCTCACACAATGTTTCCAGGCTTGTAGATAATGTTTGTTCGTACTAATGGCTGTGCTTTCTCTTGTAATAGCCTTTTAGTCAGAGAAGCTCTCTGCATTGTGGCCAGAATACTTAGAGGAGCTCTGGCCAAGAAACAAATGTGCATCAGGGAGGCCGCGGAACAGACTTTTGGGTTATTTTTTTGGCAAAGCTGGGATTTTGTGATCCTTAAGCAAACTGCTGTAGTCAGCTCCCCACGTTTCTTTGATTAGCAATACTCGAATTACAAGCAAATCCATAGTGCCCAAGAATGGTACCAACCTAAAGGTAGCTTGGGCATGTCAAAACACACAGAGAGATGATTTGCCATGCAAATCCAGGTGGCACTCACAGAAGAATGGCCTTAAACAAATTTTCCATTGCCACTACCGAATGGCAAGGCAGGCTGTAGGGAAAAGAAATAAGTAAGTGGACTTTGGTCTTCTCGGTTGCTTCCGCAGCTTGCTGTCCTGCTTGGCTTTGGAAATGGCCCTGGACAGGGTTCCTTTAGTCTGTCTAGGAAGACCAAGTTGACAAGAGACCCAAGGAAATAAATGCAAAGGAATATAAATATCAGTGATGGGAGAGTCCTTTGTATATGTTAATAAAGCACTGTTGGCCAATAGGGAAGCAAGATAGGTGGGACTAGGAGTCTACGAGGATTCTGGGAAATGTAGTGAAGAGGCTGGTCACCATGCAACTCCCAGGAGGAAAGGACACAGCAGGAGTGTGTCCTAGCAAAGATAAGTTCTTGTAAAATATACATGAGTAATTATGGGTTAATAATCAAGTTAGACCTAGCCAATAAGAAACTAAGCAAATGGCCAACAGCTTCATAATTGATTTAGTGTCTTGTGTGTTATTTGGGACTGATGTGCCTCAGGGACCAGACTGGTGGCAAGGCAACAAGTTACACATAAGTATCACAAAATACAGATTTCATTTTTAAAATCTTGAAGTAGGAGAAAGCATTGGTCACCAGCATGCTTCTCTGTTCTTTTTCTTTCCTGATAGTTCCTATGCTGTTAGTATTTGAACACCCAGGTCTCCAATAGTGCCCAGTCAGTTATAAGCAAGCCAGAAGCCTCCCTCAGCATCATGGGCATGGATGGAAATACGCTTGCCCTAGGGTGTGAGCAAATTAAATACAGTAAGATGTGAGGAAAATTTCCTCAGCGTTTTTAGACCACTCCTACAGAATGGTGGGACAGCTCTGAGGGTTGGAGAACACTTGCTGTACAAAGTCACTTGGTGGAAGAAGAGGATTGTCCTCTGACCTCTACATGTACACACTGGTACCTGTAAATAAACACACACACACACACACACACACACACACACATGCATATACATATGCATGTGTGCACGCATCCACACGCACACACAGGCGCACATGCACAGATGCACATATACATATACATACACGCACGCATACACACACACATACACATGCATCCACATACACAGACACAGACAAAAACGTACAGACACATACACACAGGCACACACAGGCATACACACGCACACATGTGCATACACACACACACACACATACACAGACACACACACACACACACACATAGTGAATATATTTTTTAAAAAGTAACCCTGCAGAGGAGAAACTGTTTCTTCACAGTACATCTTTTGTGGGCATGGTCTTGTAATTGTAATCTTCAACTACATGGAAAATTTTGTCCCTCCTCCTCCAGTGGGAGAGGAATTTCTAAACTGTTCTAGGTTTCTGGAGGATCGTCCCACTCAAGTGACCTCTCCAAAGGGAACAGTTTCAAAGCACATTCCAGCTACACAAAAACACACTTATTTGCCGCATGGACCATAGAGTATCTGCACCTCATTCAATATGGCAAGATCTGACTGCCTCGCGACCAATTAGCAGTGACCTATTCATTCAAAAACATCTTTATTTCTCATAGATGCATTGGTTTCTATGTTTTTTTCTCTTTAACTAACTATACTCATTTAAATAAAACAAACTGTTGACCTTTCAACGGGTATTGTACCATAGTCATTCTACAGAGTGATGGCCATAAAGGTCTACTCTCTTACTCCTCTTGGCTTTCTCTTTGGTAAGTGTCACAGCTGAGAAGAACATGTCACCTCCTCTGTCTGTTATTAAGTACAGAGCCAGCCCGACTGCTCTGCAGCTGAGAGGGTGACGAGATGTGAGAGATCGGGTCAAAATGTATTTCCCTTTAACACGGTAAAGCACTGAGACAAGCCGAATTCCTTCTTTGCTTACCTCGCTCAAATGATGCTGCCACTGATGTGTTCGCACTGCCTGGCAACGTTAGCCTAAAGCCTGGGGAATAAATATGACCTAACAGTACTGACACTTGGGAAGGACGGGCTCCCCCACGCTATGGCTCATACTCTGAATCTATCCATTTGTGTGTGCGTTAAAACTAATCCAGGGCACCCGTTACATTGTGTCACACCAATAGGACCATTTTAGTAATGAACCAAAAAAACAAAACCAAATTACAATAGTTTTTTAAACTTTACATATTTTTAAGATGTGTTTTCTTTCCAAAAAGAGTACAAGCTGTATGCATGAAACCATGCAAGTCTTTCAAGAAATGCTGTTTTTTTTTAAATAAATTTTTACTGCCTCTATTTTTCTTTTGATTAGCTTAGATTTGGTTATTCATGCTTTATCTTTCATATTAAGCCATCGGCACCCAACTGTATGCCAAACCTAATAAATTCTTTATTCTGACCTTCCTCGTTCTAGGAATTAGCATAAATATCTCACACGTGAGAAAGTTCCACAAAGTTTGTTTCCTGGATTCTGAGGTCTGAAAAAATACTTAATTTTTCCTACACTGGATTGGAGTAGGAATGGGTGTCCTGAGGGGTTTTAACATATAAATTACAAGATAAACAGATCTTTTGAGATTATAATTGCATTTTCTGCCTTCCCTTTCCTTCCTCCAAACACTCCCATTTATCGCTTCTTGCTCTCTTTCAAATTTACTGCATCTTTTCACTAATTGTTTTTATACACACATACATATACATATGCATATATTTAAATCTACATAAATTTATTTACTTAAACTCACAAATTTTAGAAAAACATATTATTAAATACATTTTAATCATGAAGGTGACACATTCAGAAATATTATGGTCTGTGAAAGTATATTTGGAAGAATATTACAGTGATTATATAAAAAATGGAGGCATCAAAACTTAATATCTATGCCCAGTAACAATATGTATAAAGAGTGAAGTGGGGTTTTTTTTTGTTTTGTTTTGTTTTTTCTTTTTGGTTTTATGAGACAGGGTTTCTTTGTATTGTTTTGGAGGCTGTCGGTCCAGCCTGGCCTTGAACTCACAGAGATCCTCCTGCCTCTGCCTCCCGAGTGCTGGGATTAAAGGCATGTGCCACCACCACCCAGCCGAGTGAAGTGGTTTTTAAACTGTTGATTTTTGAAACAAGTCAGAAAAAAATTGTATTTTCACATTGAAATTGTCACAAAGACAACGCCAAATAATTTGGGGAGGTTCACACTTTAGCTGGGAGAATCTCCCTGTGACCATTCCTAGAATCTTGGCAAATAGGGAAGTTAGCTACTGCAGAAAAATGAATATCCAATTGGTAGAGACTGACCGAGTCGCCTCAAAATGCTTTATTGAGAGGACCTGAGGTCAAAACTTCAGCCATGTTTACTCTACAATCCATTCCAACTTAGACAAACTCTCCTTCCTTTATTCCAAGATGTCTAGCAGTCCGACTAGGCTAGAACTTGCTACATCCCATGGCTTACATACTTAGAGCTATATAATGGTCTTACAGAAGACAACTGGGCCAATGGCTCCCAACTCTCTGCCATTTCCAAGATTTTTGTTGTTTACTTTTTCTCTCACTACTTCCTTTTTAAGAAGTGCTTTACAAATATCCTTCATGCATTTTTTTCTTCTTCCAAGGTGGCTTGCTAGTCTGCCTGTACCACTCTAGATTCTGGACCTCAGGGAACACTGCAACCTACCTGACAATCTCCCCCCAGTGTGTGCACACACACAGTTGTGTTTCCTGAGAACCATACTCTATATTTTATTTCTTCACATGAATTTTTTAGGGCTTTTTTTTTTGTGTGTGTGAACTCAAAGGTTGTTAACGTAGTTTAGTTTTGCAGAATTTTTTTTTTTTTTTTTTTTTTTTTGGTTTTACGAGACAGGGTTTCTCTGTTTTGGAGGCTGTCGGTCCAGCCTGGCCTCGAACTCACAGAGATCCGCCTGCCTCTGCCTCCCGAGTGCTGGGATTAAAGGTGTGCACCACCAACGCCCGGCTTTAGTTTTGCAGAATTTTTAAAATCTTTCTGGAGCTACTAGATAGGGACTTCGAATCATGTGATCTTAATCCTGCGATGATTAGTGTAATGCAAAATGCAAAAATTATTAAATTCTGAAAAATCGTCAGTGAAAATGTATATAGCCTTATTTCTGTCAATAGCTTCCTAGACGTAATACATAAAGTGGAAATTATTATGTCTAGAACTTCTGACATAAGACACAATGGAGAACAAGAGGACAAGCCACAGATTGGGAGAAAACAAATCTGAAGACATATTTGAGAAATAACTTCTCCAGTACTCATAAAGGATATGTAAAAGTCACTAATAAAGAAATAGCTGGGTTAATAAACGAGAAAAAAAAGAATGCAACAGGCGTCCTGTCAGAAAGGAAATACAAACACAAGTAAGGAAATGAATAGATGTTTGACATTTTATCTTATTGTGGAACAGAAAAATAACACAAGATAATTATCCTATAATCTTGCTCACATATCTCATGGGAAAACACTGACAATGCCAACATCAAGCCAGGAGACGGAACAACCGACATTCTCACTCATTAACCACGGGAAAGCAAGAGGATGCAACCGTTTTAGGAGACAGTTCAGAATTCTTTCTACAAGTAAACTGTGGGATAACTAAGCTTCAGTTGGCCTGGCAATTGGCCCGGGGGCATGCGCAGTAGATACCTCCTGACAGCCCACCTGGGTATGCCAGACGGCCTTGACAACAGCAGCCGAGACAACACGGACTTGTGGCAGATGCCAGCTCGGTGGGTCTCCTCCCATGGGGAAGGGTCAGGCAGTATACAAGGCTTCTGTCTTCCTGGAATAAAACGAGCTTGTGGTTTCAACTTGCTCCCGATGCCAGTGTCGTCGGAGTCATGCCCTCTTTCCCCCACCCCCAAGGGACCCTGCAACACTAAATGTACCAGAGTACATACAATCCAGCATGTTGTCTTCACCATACTTACCCAAATGGGTTAGAAACACGTGGCCAAGCGAAAAACGCACACATGAATGTTTTGACAGCAATATTCACAATTCGCATACCAAACGGTAACCAAAGCATCCTTCAGTAAATGAGTGGAAAAAAATGAACCGTGGTACATCCCTGTAAGGCAGAGTCTCTCTACCTGTGGGTTGTGACCTCTTTAGGGATCAAAAAGGCCCTTTTACAGAGGTCATTGAAGACCATCAGAAAATGCAGATATTTAAATTATGATTCATAACAGTAGCGTATTACAGTTATGAAGTAATAATGAAAATAATTTTATGGGTTAGGGGGTCAGCAGAAGCATGAAGGGTTGCAGCATTAGGAAGGTTTAGAGCCACTGGTCTAATGTAACATTAATTTGTAATAAAAAAAGAGAGGTGAAGGGCTGGAGAGACGGCTCAGAGGTTAAGAGCACTGACTGCTCTTCCAGAGGTCTTGAGTTCAATTCCTAGCAACCACATGGTGGCTGACAACCATTTACAATTCAATCTGGTGTATATGTAATAAATAAATAAATCTTTAAAAAAAGAGAGGTGAGCTATAAAACCATGAAAATCAGAGATAACCAGCAGATTCTGCTAAGCAAAAACAAACAACAAAAAATTGCAAAGGCCCTGTGCCTTATAGAAAAGGCACAACTATGGACCATGTGATCAATGGTTCCAGTTAGGGTAGGAGAGATGAATACACAAGTCATATAGCAAATATTAGGGCATGAAACACGTGACATCTTATAGAATAATAAAGCGTACAAGAGTGACCTTAAAGAGGTGACGCCGTGCTTAGGTAGGTTATCGGTGGCACAGCTTGTAATACTCTGCTGTAAATTGTCCTTGTGGGAGAGTGCTAAGAACCCATAGATTTTTAAAATATGTGGCAAATTTCATAGAATTTTCCTATGAATGTAAAACTCTGTTGCAGGATTCCTGCCTGAGTCATGTCACCCCTTTAGCCTCCCAAAGTAACACACGTAGACTCTATTAGTTACAATGCAGTTGGCCAATGCCTAGGGCTTCTCCTTGGCTACTTCTGACTTAAGAATTAACCCATGACTACTAATATATATTTCTATAAGGACTTATCTTTCTGAGGACAGCATCCTGACGTGTCCTCTCCTTCAGGGAATCACATGGCGATTCTCTACTATTGACTACATTTCCCAGAGTCCTCTTTGACTGCTAGTCCCACTTATCTTGCTTCCCTATTGGCCAAACAGTGCTTTATTATCAACCAATCAGACAAACATACACAGAAAGACTTCATCACTTGTCTAAGTTTTAAAAATGTATGTGGTGTTATTTTGTTTATGCTGAAGATCAGAGTGCAGAGATAGCCACACTAGTCAGCCATAGAGGTCAGGCAGTGGTGGCACACATCTTTAATCCCAACACTCAGGAGACAGAGGCAAAATGATCTCTGTGAGTTCAAGGTTACGCTGGGCTATATGAAACTGATCCAGTCTAAAAGAGAAACAGAACTCACACAAAGGTGATCCAAACACTTGGCATCACACGCCTTTAATCCCAACACTGGACAGGTGGAGACAGGAGTGATATAGCTTCGGGGAGAGAGGAATATAAGGCAGGAGGGGACAAAAGGGAGAAGCAGTCAGAGGATTTGGGGAGTTGGGCCATCTAGGCAGTTTAGGCAGTCAATCTGAGGATTCACCGAGACAGGATCACCCTTTTGGTCTGAGGTAGAGGTAGGAGATGGTGGTTGGCTGTTTTGCTTCTCTGATTTTTCAGCTCCCACCCACCTCCCCATAGCTGACTCTGAGCTTTATTATTATTATTATTATTATTATTATTATTATTAAGACCTATTAAAACTCAAGCTATGAAGCTAGGCTTGGTTTTCCTTAACTGCAGAATAATAATTGTCCTATCCAAATGAGCCTGTCAGGAGTACAGATTGAGAGAAGCAGTTATTAAAATTAAAATCCTGGCACATAATTGGTGTTAAACAAATAACTGGTCCCCCTGGGAAATTCTGTCGGTCACTAGCCCTCTGTGCAAAGTCCATCAAGATTTCTGTGTCCATTTCTCTTTCTCAGTGGAAGCAAGACAGTCAAAACTATTCGCTGGAATTGTTTTTTAACGTGTTAGTCAATAAAATAACTAGCAATTGGCTTACTTAGCAAGAATTACCTATGTAATTCATGAGCTCTGTGCTTGACTAAGGATCGTGTAACAATTAGAAACAGCACTAAATCTCTAGAAGCAGCATTTATCCATTTGTGAAGATGGGAAATTAAACAGCAGAATAGCAACTGATGGTTAGAGATAATGCAGACCAGTATGTGATCAAAGTTGTGTGGATTTTTCTCTTTTTAAATAATATTTTCTCTAGTCTTTGAAAATTCCAAAACTGTATTCAATGTATCTTGATTATCCCCACCCCAACTACCTCCCTCCAACTCCCCCCAACTCTCCAATCTCCACCATACCTCCATCTCAGCTTCCTATCTCCTTTTTCCAAATGACTAAGTGCAATTCATGCTGGCCCATATACAGCATTCTTAGTTACTCTACCAGGAAGCACCCCCAAAGGAAAGTGACTCTCTAGCCTCCAGCAGCCATCAACTCCCCCTAGTTCTTAGACTTGAGGAGGGCTCTCTGAGCAAGGAGACCAGAGCAAATCTGCATATCTAAACATAAACATTTAGAAGACAATTTGAGAACAGGACTGTTTAGCAAAACAACAGCAGTAGCCCTCAGGCCTCTGGCTTTCTGGCCACGGGTTTTTGACCTTTCTTACAATAGCAGGCATCTATTTCCTCCTGCAGAGCAGGTCTCAGATCCAATCAAGAGAGTGGTTTGTTATCCCCATAAGCAGTCTGGCTACTACTGCACCAGTGGGCATGTTTTTTCTTAGAATGCTGGCACAGTAACATGCAGGATCATGGAAAGACTATTGAATTTCTGTTTATCTGGAGATGTGAGGCGGGAAGGCTATCCTTCTACAAAGTCCCTTATAGATGGATGCAGTGAAGATTCTGACCCTTTTACAAAGTAATTGGTACTTTACAGAGTCCCGTGTTCCATTGTGTATACACTGTCTTCCTTTTCTTCTGTGACAAAGTCAAAAGATTGCTATTTACAAGTACGGTGGCTTCGAATTCTATCAGAGAAGTAATTAACAATGTAACAACAGCAGGAATTATTTTAAAACAATGTTTACCTAATTCATAGAAGGATAAGAGGCTGCTGAAATTAGAAACCTACTTCCTTTTAAAGTCAGTTTTGGATAAATATTTTTTAATAAATTTATTAAAGATTGTAGCTTTAGAAGCAGTATACATGTGACAATTTTCATTCCTATTGTATCAAAACTTAATCCCACCAGTCAGCAAATACTAGGCGCCTTCCACAAACTCAGGAACATTTCTCTGCTTCTGGAGCTGTGGCTTAGTGGATGAGGAACGCTCTTTAGTACAAGCAAATGCCATATAAATAATTAAAGATCTTAACTAGAGATTATGGAGGGCATGAGTGGGTACTGTGTGAGAACGAGTAGCAAAAGGGACACAATGTCCATCTGGGAAGGAGTTGGACATGGCCTCACTCAAGAAATGATGAGCAATATAAGAGCTGAGGGTGAGGAGAAAATCACTAATGACCACAGGGAGAAGAATCCCAGCTCTAGGGATGGAGGGATGAGCTCATACCCACACATGCGCATGCGTGCACACACACACACACACACACACACACACACACACACACACACACACGCATGTAATTAAGAATAACAAAATGTTGTTTTCAAAAGAATGCCCATCTCCAACATCAGCATGTGCAGGGGCGGCAGTTAGCAAATGTCCAAGCAATGGCTGGAAACATAACGGTACATTAAGCTGAAGCTGAAAAAAGAAGGGGTGAGTGGTGATACAAAAGATTAATGAGGGTACTGGTAGGGGATCATGGCACATGGTTAGGGTTACATTCACGTCAAGGGGAAGGGCACTGGAAGTCACCATTACATAGTAGTTATGACATCATAGCACATTACAGTAAATAGCAACATTGTGTCTGCTCCTGAACACCTGGTATTAAATAAGAAGATGTAACAATACATATAAGATTAATAGAGTCAACATAAGATTCAGTCTTAAGAGGAACTTCTTGAGAAATTCTATCGCTCTTCTTGAAAACTCACAATTGCACACAGCAATATGACCGCTAAGTACAATTTAAATATCACCTCTGGCAGCTAACCCTTGGGGACTGTGCATCATGAAAGTCCCACTGCCATTAAGAAGAAGAATCAAGACATCAAGATGCCCAAATTCCTTCCGGGTTCAACAGACTCATTTCTTTTTTTATTTTTCATTGTTTAAAACCATTTTTAAATTTAAGCATATTTTTATTACGTTCTTCCCCTCCCCCCAAGTCCTCTCAGATCCTCTTTGCCTCCTCACCTACCCAACTTTAAGTTCTTTCTCAAAAGCAAACAAAACCCCAATACAACAAAACACCCCAAAACCAATAAAACCATGAATTCCAGTTCAGTGTTTTTAAGGAATCCCTGAGTGATTGAAGCAGTGGGATTTTGATTCTCGTGCCTTCTCTTAGGCTCTTTTCCTTCTATTGGTTTGTCTTTTCTTTCTCTCTCTCTCTAATGACACCCTAGGCCCTAGGATGAAGGGTGACAACTGGGCTGTCACTTACACCTGCTGGGACGGGAAAAATCAGCTTTCTCCAGTGAAGTGACCCTGGGCATATGAACCACTCCAGGATAGACCTCATGTTGAGGAGCAGTTGAGTTGAGCAACGTATAATGAACCTCATGGCATTTTTCCTTTCACATGCTTCTATTTGGTGACAGACTCATTTCTTTAAGTAGCCACAGTGCTACTTAAAATATTTTGGAAACATAATTTCAGAGAATTAAAAGAATAGGGATACCGTCACTCTCAAGCACATGTAGTCATTAAACACACACTGGGATACACACTTGAGCTGCACATGGGTCTTATAAAACAGCCCTGAAGGAGCTTGCAGTTTGGAGTGCCATGCTGAAATTGCACACGAAAAGGGAAAGGCAGAGGCACACCCTACGGGGATGCAGACACGGGGATTCAGAAAGAAAGGCAGTTGTGTGACAGTCCTTCCTGGTGGCAACTAGGTTCGAAGCACCAGGTGTAAGTATCAGTGATCTCTGCAATTCGTTCTGAATGCCCCAGATGTGCACAACGACATTAGACTTTGATATTAACATATTTGTACCACACTCTTTACTCAGTGAGGCAAGAGTCTTCAGTCTGGACTTCTCATCAGTAAGAAACCCACAACTAAAGAAATTTAGTATAAATAGGTTAATGTAAAAATTCTACCCTTTTATTAGGAGCAGGATTTCATGGACAGAGGTTCTATTTTTGGTTCTAATTTTGATATTAAAGATGGAGTCTCCCAAGCTGTGGATTTAAAAAAAGGGGGGCAGCTATAATTATCAACCAAAATCTTCCTGCTGTATCTATGGTTGCAGAACAGGTGTGATCATGTCTATGCACCTATTCTTAATTTCAGTAGAGATTTTTATCTCAGTCTCCTAGACTAGAGACTCCTGGAGTTACACTCTGAAATATTAGTTTTAGCATGCACTGTTAGTTTGTGCTCCGGAAGAAAGAGAAAGTCACTTCTATGCTTCTAAGTTACTTCTTCATATTTCAGGGAAAGCCTTCTCACCCAGACTTGGCCCAAAGTGACTCTCCTCTACATATTCTGCACAAAGCTAATGGGACAAGTCAGGGGACAAGTGTGAGATGGACTGTGTGAATCACTTGACATTTTCAAGCGACAGTCCCACGCTTTTAAGAACAAACCTATTTTGTCTCCATTTATAAGACTTACTAGACTATTTTTTTCAAGCTATTTTGGGTTTCACAGAAAATTTGAGAGAGGGGGAAAAAACTGTCTGGACTTGTGAGATGGCTCAGTAGATCAAATGTTTGCTTCGCAAGTGTGAGGACAGCGGTTGGATATGCAGAATTCACACGAAAAGCAGTTGTAGCAGCTGCTTGGAATCCCAGGACTCAGGAGTCAGTGACAGGAGATGCCTTGGCATGCGGGTGAGACAGAAAGCTGGACTCTGCAAGATCTGCATTCAGTGAGGGACCTTGACTCCACAAATAAAGTGGAAAATGATGGACACACCTGAGGCCAACTTCAAACCTCCACATACACAGGCACACATGTAGATATACACTTGCACAGACAATATATGCCTAAGCCTGCCAATATGCATATAAATACACACACACACTCTCATGCACGCACGTACGCACGCACGCACGCAAAAAAAAATTCTGTGTAGCTGTCACCCCTAGTCACCTCTCTGTCTCCCTTCCCTTTAAGCTTTTTCTCTATTTTTAGTAACATTTTGCATTCATCAATCATACTTATTACAGTTAGTGAACCAACACTGTTACATAATGATCGGTTAATGTCCATAGAAGTTTACATTAAAGCTCGCTCTTCTGAGTGACCCATGGGTTTTAACAAAAATATAATGGCTTTCTACCATCTCAATACACTATAGATAGCTTCACTATGTCAGGCATTCTCTATGCCCATGGGTTCACCATTATATCCTTCCACTTGAACCCCAATCAGCACTGACACTTTTACTGCATCCTTAGCTTTGCCCCTCCTAGAATGTCACATAGTTGCAATTACATACTAGGCAGCATTTTCAGATTGGCCTGTTTCACTTACCAGTAAGGCCTAAAAGGCTTCTTACCACTCAGTGATATCCTCCTGGGGAAGTTAATCATACTTTGTGTTCTTTCTGTACACCTTGGTTGACTCCAAGATTTGAAATGCTATAGACTGTGAGTGGATACAAGCTTGCAGCTCATTTGGTGAACACAAAAGATAACAGATTCTGGCCCGGCAGTGGTGGCACATGCCTTTAATCCCAGCACTCGGGAGGCAGAAGCAAGTGGATCTCTGTGAGTTCCAGGCCAGGCTGGACCTGTAGCCTACAAAACAATACAGAGAAACCCTGCCTCATAAAAACCAAAAAACAAAAACAAAAAAAACAAAAAACAAAAACAAAGAGTCAAGATGGAAGGCCAGCACCAAATACAGCATTTTGGGTTGGGCACCTGAGTTTGCTTAATGATTTTCTTGTATTGCATGTGTTTTCTTCCATGAAGACTTTTTATATGTTTTTATGATGTCAGCCTCCCCTTAATACTTAGGCTAGTTGATTGGTTTATGAATAGACTCCTAGATCATACATGTGAGTCTTTTTCCAGGAAGTTGGGAAATAAAACATTAAAATATCCCCCTAAAGAGCACCCAGGGCTTTGGTTTTTATCTCACCGATTATTAATTATAGAAATCTTCTCCCAAGAAAAACACAAAGTGTTGCTATAAAATAGCAGTGTCCTGATAATTTTCAAATTCCATACCTTAGGAATGAAGGGTATGAAATCCCATGACTCATAGTTCAAACCTTTCTTGGTCTAATAGACAGGAGTGGTCATGAGACCATGGTATATTCCTCATCTTGGATTATTTTTTTCCTATTGTGAACAGATGGGAGCTCTGCTATTTAAAGAATAGTAGATCCTGGTATTTGGCCATTATCCAAAGTAAAACGATAGAAGGAGCAGCATTCATCTGGCTCAGTAGCAGAAGACAACTAAAAATAGACACAGAGCTAGTCACCGAGAGGGGTGCACGTTGCTAGGCAGGAGGGCTTCCATGTTGGTTAAAGGCTTTCTTCCTTCAACATGGTTACTAAATCATTATGATGCATTTAATTCATTATTTACATTTCATGTTCACATCTATAACCTTTCTTTCATCATTATTATTACTATTATGTTATTGATATCTTTTTGTTGTTGTTGTGCCTAGGACCAAACTGGGGTCTTGAGCGTGAAGGAGAGTGCTCTCCAACTTGTTCCATTTATCAACGATCCCGACTCACAAACTGAAGCAGGTCTAGCTTTTCTGAGTCCCACGAATCAAATGTGATATTACACTTTTAAAAAGTTTTATTCCGAATGCCATTAGCTTATTATGGGGAAAAAACTCCCACAATTTCCTGTCATTAGAGATGCTGTCCCCTTAAAGTTGTGGCCTCCTGAGAGTTTCTGTTGCAACATCAAATACTTTCATTAAGTAGCCACGCGTATCTTGAACAACTAGGGGAGTTGCTTTTCCTCTCCACAGAGGAGTAGCGGGATGCGCTAATCTGCTGTCTCTAGAGCAATGCTGGGTGTGTCCCTGTGCTCTGCACAGTCCGTGATGTTTAGACACCCGGGGAGAGAAGTCAGGAACCTCACCGGGGACTGGGCACTGCAGAAGCCAGAGCTGCTGGTAAATTGGGCCGTTTATTGATTAGAAGAACAGAAAACGAAACGACACTTTGGAGACCCAGAAGTGTCTATGGTTGTACTTTAGCAGCGATCACTTCATCACTGGCATCTGAGACGCTATTGATCCAATGGCACCTGCGCGGAGACCGGAAGCAAGCGGAACCCGAAGACAGCCGGGAAGAGACTCACTGTAACACTGAACAAAAAGAGGTTGATACAGGGGATGGGAGGCATAGGCTTCAAAACTGGGTAAATACCTCTACTGTGAGCAGTCAGCTTGTCTTCGCAGGGTAGGACTCACTGGAAACTGGCAGTGGCTATGAGGAGTCCTCCGGAGATGACTGCCATATTCTATTTCTTCATCTGAGTATTGATCACGTGTGTGCATTGCATCATTCATTGTAAATCGTCAAATTCTATATCGACAATTTTTCAATCCCAAGATATGCTGATTTTTACAAAAAAGAATAGGTACCACAAATCCACAACCAAGTCACGACAACAATCCCTCCCTTGGAAGGCAACATCTTATTAATTGTAGGTTACTATGTTGTTGTTGTTTTTTTACTAGATACAGTATTAAAATGTGTGACTTCAATTATGAAACTATGAAAATTGTGAGTTATGATGTTTATTTTTAAACATTGCTTGTACTCCTGGACATTGATTAAGTTAAGGTTGATTCTTTTGCTAGTTAACCCTAACCAAATAACCACATTCGCCTTTTAAACATGGACAAAAATCTAGCCTGAAATTTTCTGGGGTTTGACTTACACACTGCAAGACACATTACAGCATTGCACATCCATTTCCTTAGCCTCGTTGCTTCTAAAGCTAAGGGGACCAAATCATACCGGTTCCAGTCTTTGGCAGCATTTCAGTGTGACCTCATTCTTTATTCCACTGGACTTTTGAAGGTTGGGCAATTCTACAAAAGCATAGATACAATGTAACTTCATGAGCATTTCTTAAAACCGCCCATTCTGCTGCCAACACATCCCCAGGATCTGATTCTTAACATCCTTGTGCACTTGATTGACTGATTATTTACCTAACCCTAGATTTAAAAAAATATTTTGAATTCACCACCATTCAGAAAATATCAGTGAATGCCTAAAAGCATGAACATTTAATGTACATATGCAATTTTTAAATATGTATTTATTTAAACTCAAAACAATCTTATTTTACATACCAATCCCAGTTCCTTCTTTCTCTCATCCTTCCAACAACCCCACCATCCCATCCCCAATCCACTCCCTAGGGAGGGTGCTGCCTCCCATGGGGGATCATCAAAGTTTGTCACATCCTTTGAGGCAGGACCTAGGTCCTCCCCTGTGTATCTAGGGTGAGAGTGTATCCCTCCATGGGGAATGGGCTCCCAAAGCCCATTCATGCACTAGGGATAAATACGCTCCACTGCCAGAGTCCCCATAGACTGATGTAGGCATTTTTTAAAGGGCAAGATCTAGTATAGTTTGTAATTCTGTCTTCCTACAAGGTGCCTAAGAAGGAGTTAGGTCCTATGCACATCAATTTTCATTAAACATTTCTCCTGTGCATTTTCTCAGTCAGTAACTACGATTGAACAGGCCCATCCTTTTCTTCTTTTTCTTCTTCTTTTTCTTCTTCTTTTTCTTCTTCTTTTTCTTCTTCTTTTTCTTCTTCTTCTTCTTCTTCTTCTTCTTCTTCTTCTTCTTCTTCTTCTTCTTCGTTTTTTTGAGACAGGGTTTCTCTGTAGTGTTTTGGAGGCTGTCCTGGAATTCGCTCTGTAGACCAGGCTGGTCTCGAACTCACAGAGATCTGCCTGCCTCTGCCTCCGGAGTGCTGGGATTAAGGGCATGTGCCACCAACACACGGCAGGCCCATCTTTTTTATAGGGCTCTATTTATACCTACACATTCCATTCAGGCATGTGATTAATTAATAAATTTGATTAATTAATCTTTAAGCCAATCATTATAAAAAGATTGCAGATACAAATTTATTGAACAATTCTTGATGTAGAGAAGAATGGCAGCCACAGTAATTTAGCATCATCACAAGGAACAGGACTGAAGACCGGCTGCAAAAGTGAAGTTGCCCCAGGAAAGTTTCTAATATATTAATAATCCTGTGGTGGTTAAAAATGATGTCTTTCTAGGGATCTCAAATGCTACTTCTTCTCTTTGTATAACTAATACATGGCCTGTATTTGGTATGGCCTAAGGAAAATTCAATTTTATTGGATAGTTTGGTGAATCTTGAAGCCTTGTGTCCTTGGTCTGATTTTATTAACAGCACAATTCATGTGTTCAGTGACGGTTTCTCCACATTTGACTTGTTATCCACGGGTCATTTTTTTTTTTTCTTTTTGGGTATGTAGGTTTCAGTTTTACTCCTGCTTGGGCTTCAACAAAGATACATTCCAGTTTTAATTGCACTGAAATGAATGTTTAGTGCAGTACCTGCTTGGGTACCCAGAGTAGAGGTAGAGGGTAGCTGGACTTATAGATCAATTTTCTTTCTTTATCTCACTTTTCATTAACCCTTCATGTTCCCTGCTTGGAAGAAGAGGGGCAGGGAGAGAGCGTTCTACAGGCAGGTACCATGAGGTATGCTCCAAAGCAGTTTCTCGTGCTGACTCCTATCTGTTGGAGCTACAGAGTGGCAAGGTTTTCATCCTGGGTTTTCGTTAGCAGTTCTACTGCATCTGCTGCTTGAAGGTAAGAGAAAAATAAAAACTTCATTCTGCATGCATTAACCTTAGCAGTCACTCATAAGCAAAGTCAGTAGTAAAGCACAGATTTGGAGATCCAGGATATCTGAACAACTTTCTTCATAAAATCACAAATGGTTGGTACTTCCTCGCCGCACTGATCAGTGATAATCACAACCTGTATGCTCATAATAAAAGTATGCTTATGCTTCTTATGCGGGGAGTGTAAGATTGCCATAGCGGACATGAAACTATCCTTGCATATATGAAATTCTCAGCTTTACTCTGAGTTAGAGAAATGCATATATAACAAACATGACAGCCAGTTTTTTTCCCCATTCAAGAGCAATATCAAAACTGTAAGGATATTATGTAAATAACGGACAGCATAAACTGTTCCAATTTCTATGGAGTGTAATTTGGCAATGGCTATCAAAATCACCAGTGTGTTTTTACTACGACTTTACATTTCCCTTTTTGGGAATTTATTTTACAGTTGGCAAGCGCACTGTGGGAAGAATATTCATTGGAAAATAATCACTGAAGCGTTATACTTGTAACAGCAAAAGACTGCAAACAACTTAGCTGTCAGTCAATATGAGAGGATTTAAGTAAAAAAAAAAAAAGCCGGCATATTCATACAATTGAACAATTTGCAGTGACTTAAAAATAATGGAAGCTTTTAATGTACTGAATTGGAAAGATATTTTTTAAAATATACCAGCTGCTAATGCAAGGCACCAAGAGGCAGATAGATGTACTACAATGCTATTTGTGCGAAAAATGAAAAAAACAAAGTAACACGGACTTCCTGAGACCAGTAGACCACATCTTTGAAGGACTATGAGCAAATGATATTGCCAGCAGTCAAGAAAGTAAATGGCTCATTAAAGGTCAGTGATTGAAGACCATTCTCACTATATCTATTTTTAATGTGCCACGAATTATGAAGCTGGTAAATAAATTACCTACTCGAGAATGAAACACAGTAAGAAAAATAGAGAAAATTACTCCCCCACCCTACCAGTGATCTTATTCAATTAAGATTTTAAAATGTCACTCCAATTTTAGAAACAATACCATTCCCTGGATATCTTGTTTTAGCCTCTAACAGACACGGCGAGTCTACAGGACCTATTCATCTTCATAGTAAACAAATGGGGGGCTTAAAGGACAAGTCAGCCAGATGGATTGCCTGGCCCTCCTCACTTTCAAATGACACTTGTTCTTTTCACATTCCTCCTGGGGCCTGTACAGTTTCCGACTTACAGCTGTGGTGGGCTGAAGGGCTACCCAAGATGTCTGTTTCAGGCCCGCCTACGAATTTGTTTATGCTTTCCATTGAAACTCTTCTCCTCTTTCTCAAAAGGCACACTATGCCATGGGGTGTGATGGGAGAGCCACTCCAGGATGTAAAGGGAGCTTTTAATTGGTCTAGATAATAAAAAGCCTGAGTCAGATACAGAGGGAAACACTGAGAGATCAGAGAGAAGGAGCAAGCCACAGCACACCTGACCTCCTTAGCGTCTCAGCAGACAAGAGAATGATTTCCTGTTTCTCCCTGCTTATATCCTATTTCCGCCCAGCCATAGCACTTCCTGTCTGTCTGTATAGACATCCAGATCTCTATGGTTAGCTAGTGGCAAGCTCCATTCTCTGACCTTCAGACAGGCTTTATTTGTACAAGCAAGATGTCACCACACCAGGACGGAGAGAGGCACAGAAACAGAGGCACACAGAGACAGACAGACGCACAGACAGACTGTTGTTCTTTGCTGCAGCTTTGGGCTATGAAGCACGAGCCACCAAACTCAACAAACCCACGTGGAGTTCACTGAGAAAGGGAGCCATGGGAGGGGTAGGTAGGGAGCAGAAGTGGAAAGAGAGAGAACAGATAGGAGGTGCTTGCTTAAAAGGGAAAGGGAGCGGGTTAGAACGAGGCTCAGCAGTTGGGGTCTTTCAAACTGGAGTCACGGAGCTGCCCTTGGACCAGCTCCATGTGGCCCCAGCTCTTAATGGTTTCTGCATGCAGTGTCCTTATGCAGTCACTTACTGCATGCAGGACGTGGCCATGCAACCTTTGAGGATAGCCTTTGAACTGCCAGCAGAATGCCAGGACATCAGCAAGGAGCCTGGTGAGAAGTGATCAGCCGGCAAAGACAGATCCTACAGCCAGGGACGGTCACCCAGAGAAGAGCCATCCTGGGCCAGGGGGAGAACACAAGGATTAGAGAGACTCTGAGACCAGGAACTGTTCCCTAAGGAGAAGATTCAGGCCCAGGAGAGCGCTGGGATGGAGTGACAGGTGGGCATTCAGGAGAAACCACCTGAGCCAGGCTGGAGAAGGAGAGGAGATGGGGGCAGGGACAGGGTCAGGTTGCCCAGGACCCAGGGAGAGGAAAGAAGCCAGGATATCAATACAGATAGGCTCAGAGTCAGAGAATAGAGATCATTTCAAAAGCTCTAAATTCTCACTCCTCTGATTTGATCCAAGGAATTCCTCTCAGTACTATGCATTCCATTATCCCCTAAAAGTTGAATCAGAACACCCCTGAAATGATTATGTATTTATTATTAACCGTTTATGCATTTTCTCCACATTTTCATGACTCACCCTTTTGAAGAATGGCTTGACATGGTGTACGGAAAAAAACACTAGGCTACTGATTCTCCCCTTTTCACATAGCAAACTGAAATTAATTCCTCTGAGCATTACCCCTTAATGCATGCAGCACTCGTACAGGTAGTCATTAAATCCGTTCCACGCAGCTAGTGAATGCATAGTGAAACCTAGAAGCATATCAGGTGCACAGCTCTAATTCAAGTCCAAGAAACCTATGTCTAGCACACATGAGCTGCACCAGATTTCATGGCTTCCCTGAGCTGAATAAGGCTGCTGTGGAGCTAGAAAACCAGAGATTTTTGTCCCAGAAGTTATCAGTCCTCCAGAATTCCTGTATCCTTGGGTAGAGGTGGACCACACCGTTTCAATCTCTCATTCCCTTTTCTTCTGATGGTCCCTCATTTCTCTTTCCTAGGTTAGGGCAGGCACCATCGAATCTTGGGAGTGAGCTATCTGTCTCATCAATCTCCTGTCCTGCGCTCAGGGACATCTCACTGGAAGCTGAGGCACTCCTGTTCTTGTCCTCACCTCAGAAGGCACAGACTGCTGTATATTGTTGCTGTCTCTGCTTTTAGTAGATGCTAGAACTGGAAGAGGGGCGAGATTTCCTTTGCTACACTGATTTTCAGCAAGAAGTAGTCAAATTTATTTATAATTTAGAATCCACCAGTTAAAATAAACTTAGCCAGATCTTGTCAGCTCTGGTTACCTTGACTCCTACCCTCTTCTCTCTCTATTTTGTTCCAGAAAAAAAAAACAAAACAAAAACAAAACCTCTCATCTTTGCCACTTTTTCTTAAACTCAGCTCTTTACTTAAAATGAATAATTAAAACCGTGCAACTAAAAAACATCAGAAGCCCTGTAGTCAAAGTAATTTGTTTTAATTAAAATTTGATTCACAGGATTCAAACTCGTCCCATAAGGCAAAAGCATGCAGCCAAATTCGGAAGATGTCCTGGGAGTCTGGAAAAGGTCTGTCAGCATTTCTAAGTACCAGCATAAGCCTAAGATCATTAAAATGACTCTGGGGAAATAAATAGCAATGATGAGAGAGATGTAGATATTAATGTACATTTTTCAATGTTTGATCTGGAGAGTCTATGCATACTGCTAGGCTCCTAAGTTTAGAGACCTTGACAATTCTGGCAAAGTAATCTATCAGTATCTAAATTATGTTTATAAGTGCACATTTTGAGGTTCATAATAGCAAAATAAAATTAATATAGAGATAGGCAATCAAAAGCAGGAATTGAGTGTATGCTTCATTGAAAAAATACATCCCTCATCTTAGAATTGAAACTCAAGTTTTAAAGAAGCACACTTGTGAAGCCAGGCATAGTATTGCAAGCTTTTAATTTCAGTACTCAGGAGGCAAAAGCAGTCTGAGTTCAAGGCCAGACTGGTCTGCATAGTGAGTTCTAGATAGCAGGGAATATACAGTGAAACTCTGTCTCCAAACAAACAAATAAAAGACAAACATGAAACAAAAGGGCCATGTTATGTAACATTAGTTTAGCTGTGGAAAGTTGTGCTACATTTGTTTGCATTGTGAACTTATCATTTAACTGTGCAAAGATGTGTTACATTTGTTTATGCTGCATTTGTTTAACTATGTAAAGATGTGTTGCTGTTTCACCTTGCCTGCCTAAGGCACCTGATTGGTCTAATACAAAGCTGAATGGCCAGTAGCTAGAAGTAGAGGGATATGAGGGGATGGCTGGCAGAGGGAACACGTAGGAGGAAGAATCCAGGCTTGGGAGAGAATGAGAGAAGAGAACAAGGGAGAAAGAGAGGGGGCCAGCCAGGAAGCCATGAAAGAAGTAGGAAAAGTAGGACACACAGAATGAAAGAAAGTTACACAGCCCCCAAGCAAAACATAGATGAAGAGAAACAGGTTAAATTGAATTATAAGAGCTAGTGGGAGAAGCGTAAGATAAGGCTGAGCATGGGTAACTAATGCTAAGTCTCTGTGTCATCACTTGTGGGCTGGCAGACTGAGGAAGCCTACTACAGAACTATGTTTGCAATAATTGCTTATTAAATAGCACCATCAATCACAGTTACTAGAGCTATTTTCTCATAGCCTTTAATTTTCTTTCATTGTAAATCTTTACAGTTAACTTATCCAACACTTTTCCTTGGTATTGGGATTGAACCTAAAGCCTCCCTCCCTCCCTCCCTCCCTCCCTCCCTCCCTCACACACACATACACCCCATAGTGGATTCCCAGATGACAGATTCAATCAATTCTCAGATCTTCGCAATTCTTTCTTATTATTTCCAGATACATGTGAAATTGAAAAATTCCAACCACTCAAAATTCTTCACAAACTCACACGACGGCAGAGGTGTGTGGCTGGGGGAGGGGGAGTGCATTCTATGAGCCAACATAATTTCATTATTTGCCAACCTCTGATGGTGGCTAGTCCACAGAAACACAGCAGCATCTCATGCTGCCCCATCTGAGGGGCGCAGCTGTGGCAGCTGCCCAGCAAGCAGGTGAGGTCGGGCAGCGTCAGTCAACACCGCAACTTGTGGAGAGTACAGTCAGGCCTGTGCTCTCAGGGACAGTCGCATCTCCACTTCCTGTGTGTGACGTTTCCCTGATGGATTCAGCTAACAGGGTTACAGTTTCTCGCTTAGTCTCCTTGTTTTGACGTCTATCTCAGATCTCTTTAGGGATCTTTCTTATGAACATAGTTGGGGCGATCATTGACGAAGTAACACCTGCCCAGACGGAAACACCTGCAGTCCACATGGACAGAGCCAGGACAGGACACGGGTGATCCCCTCAGCTGCACGGCTTGCCTGCCCACCCAGTCACGTGCCCATCAGGCTGCCTTTTTTGGCGTGTCCCTTTCCTGGCCCATCTGCCCACCCCCCTGACTAGTCTCCTACTGTCCACATGCTACTTATGGTTGGAGTCCTTGAGTCTGTGAGTCTGTTCACCCTCCTGCTTGGTTCCAACAGGTTTGACCTTGGCTACAACTGAATGAAAGGCAAGCTACACAGGGTGACAGAGTCTGAGGCCACCTTCTCTGAGGGGTAAAGCTGTGATAGGCGACACAGAAGCAAGTCCTGAAACATCCATCGAAGCTTAAGTATAGTTATACGCATTGATTCCCCCAGATATGTGACTGTTGTGCCTGAGTTTGGGAACCTTTTAAGATGTATTTTTCCCTCTTGGAATCTTTGCAGCAGACACCAAACAGGGCCCTTGCTCCTGTTTGGAAGGAAAGACTGTACCCCTCTTACTCGCTCAGTAAATTCGCTGGGCCAGCAGGACATCCTCGTAGATCAGGAATTTTAATGTGGGCAGTAATCCAACACTTAACAATGACCTCTGACCTCAGTGTCAGTCCAGTCTCCAAGGGGAATCTTCTCAGGCCCCGGGTGACATTGGAGAACTGTCCATATTGTTTTTTTCCAACATTCTACCGCTAAAGAAAGAGTTTTGTATTTTGGCTAAGAATTCAATGGTTTCATCTCTGGGTTAATTTAAAAGTTCAGGTAGCTACCATCTGGTCTCACAGATTTAACTACATGTGCTAGTTCATGATTTCCAGAATATCCTGGACCATCTCCAATGTTTTCTCAAGTACATTCAACCTGTTTCCTTCAGAAAGCAATTTGTGAAAAAAAAATTGTAATAACTTCCTTCCTAAAAGTGTTGACAAATAATTTATTTTACTCTTCTACTGTCAGTTCTTTTCATTTAACAGGGCACTCACACTGAAGAAGGGGAACAAACAATGCTCATTGTCTGTGCTTAGAGATACACCTTGCAAATTGGGGTCCATGGAATAAAGGGGTCTCAGTGTCATTTTTTATTTTAGTGTGTTAAATTTTCTTTGATTGTATTTCTACTTTGGTAGAAAAGAAAATGGAATGTTTACAAGCTAATCCTCTTTTATTTCTAGAACTGAAAATAGCAGATTTTTCTTATCTAAACATGTAATAATATTGACAGCATGGTTAGTCTCAAGATTCTAGCAGGCTATCTTGGAGAACTTTCAAGAATCCTAGTATAGGGGGCTGGAGAGATGACTCAGAGGTTGAGAGCACTGGCTGCTCTTCCAGAGGTCCTGAATTCAATTCCCAGCAACCACATGGAGGCTCGCAACCATCTGTAACCAGATCTGGTGTCCTCTCCTGGCCTGCAAGCATGCATGCAGAATGAATACCCTATACACAATAAATAAATACATCTTTAAAAAAGAATCCTAGTATATAAATGAGCTTCTACAGTTGCATTAAAAAATTCCAAAAATTACTTCTGATTTCCAGAGGAGAAGTATGACTGCATAATACTGGACTTGAACAAGACATGACAAGATGTTTAGTAGATGCAAATAGAGCATTGTTAGATCAGCGAGAGGACCACTAGCCTACAGCAACAGTAGACTGGATGCGACACTGTGACGGGCAGTAATAACAGCTGAGAAACTGTGTGGTAGTCTGAATGCAGGTGGCCCCTCTTGCTTCCTGTATGTGAATATTTAGTCCCCATTTAGTGGAAGTGCTTGGGAGGGACTAGAATGTGTAGCCTTGTTTAAAGCGTGTGTCACTCAGGTGGGCTTTCAAAATGCCATGCTGTTCCCAGTTAGTTCTCTCTCTCTCTCTCTCTCTCTCTCTCTCTCTCTCTCTCTCTCTCTCTCTCTCTCTCTCTCTCTGCCCTTTGTCTTTTGCTTGGGGGTGAGATGTAAGCTTGCAACTATGGCTGTAGCGCCCTGCCCTTCTTTCTGTTGCCACGAACCCAGCCATGATACTCAACGACTCTGGAACCACAAGTCCCCTATAAACTCTTCCTACTGTAAGTTGCCTTGGTGCTGGTGTCTCTTCACAGCAACAGCAAAGTAACTCAGACAGGCAGGAAGATGGTTAGAAAAATAATGTCCTTTGGTGCGAAAAATAGCACCCAGGGAGTAATTAAGGGATTGGGTCAACCTCAAGGAAAATGTCTGGAATGAAGCCACGGGACTCTGTGAATAAACATACATGAATTAATCGGTTCACATGAGGAACTAAAGCAAACTTTGGCTTTAAAGAGAGTATTGTAATAGGAAGAATCAGACCATGCCTTTTTAAAAAAATTGAGAGTCTTCTCTTGTACAATACATCCTAATCACATTTTCCTGTCCCTCCTCTAGCTACCTCTAACTTCCCTCTCCCCCAGATCCAGACCCCTTCTGTTTCCTCTTCAGAAAAGAGCAGGCCTTCAAGAGAAAACAGCCAAACAGGACAACATACAATAAGACAGCCCTGATATCAAGGCTGGACAAGGCAACCCAATAGGAGGAAAAGAGTCTCAAGAACAGGCCTTTAAAAATATTTTACTTCTTCTTTGAGAATTGCATACAATTTATTTTGGTCATATGAACACCTCCTTTGCCAGCTCATCCAAGACCTACCCCACCTCCCTCTCCAGTCAGCTTAACTTTTTCCTTTTGTTTTGAATTTTTGAAAACCCGTATCATCGAGTTTGCGCTGTCCAAATACTCTTGGGTGTGCGGCTGTTCCCTGGAACATGGTCCAGCTATCAGGGTTCACACCCTTAAAGAAAAGGGGCTCTCCCTGTTCAGAAGCTACCACTTGTCAATAGCTCCTCAGCCGGGGTGGGATTAGTGCCTGCCTCACCCCACCAGACTGGGGATTCTGTTTGGCTTGAACTTGCTCAGGCGCTGTGAACACTGTCACAAGCACTGTGAGTTCAGATACACCATTGTCCTATTTTGTTCAGAAGATGCTGTTTCCTTGTCGCCATCCACAGCCTCACGTTCCTACAGTCTTCTTGCCGCTTCTTCCAAGGTGCACTTTGAGCCTTGGGGGAAGGGCGATAATAAATTATATATATATATATATGTATATATACGTATATACACATATGTATATATGTACGCATGTGTATATGTATATAAATATACACATGTATTATATGTACACACACACACACACACACACACACATATATATATATGTACTAAGTGTAGAGTCAGTTGGGTACCATGTTCATTTAGTAATAGGATTCCCCCCTCCCACATGGTCCTGTAACATCTGTAGGGAGCTCTTCCAAATTATGTGTATGGAAGACTGTGTCTTTCAAATCCCAGGGCAAGAGTTTGAAGGACTGGCAATGACTATATAATAACATAATTTTAAGGAAAAGTCATTTGGAAATAAGACACAGTGGTCAACGCAGGAACATGGAAACGCCCTCAAAGATTTGCATGGTATCAATAGTATCATGTGAGGAAAGAATTGAAAATCTAACTACAGAAAATCTGTCTCAGGCTAAGACTTAGAGTCTAACAGGCTCCTAGTCCGTTTAGTATTAAAGGTGTTTACAGTTGTTACAACAGAGTGGCCACCTATGCTTACGAAGTAAGTACTTTTACATTAAAACTGCTAAATAAAATTCAGACTTTCAGATATCCTGTCAGATTGGAAGTTAAATTAATATCCTAAACCTCCCCTTTATATCAGGAATGGTTTTGTTGTTGTGACTGCCTCAATTTTCCTTGCTCCCATAATTTGCTCATATGAACACTTCCCTCGGGAACTCATCCCTTCTTAGTGGCCTTGTCTCCTAAGATCATCAATACACAGGTTAAGATGACAACACACAACTTTGGAGAGCACACAGGTCTTAGAAAACATTCACTTATTCATCCAGTAACAAGCTATGCACTTCTTGAATTGCTGCTAGATTTGAATGTCTTCATTAATAGATCTTGGTAATCTTTAAATAATCCCGATTGACCAGAAATGTATTCATTATGTGCTACAACGTTGTGATTTCCATAAAGAATATGGTATAAACACTCTATTTGGTCCAGAATTCATGTGTGACTTCTGGAACAGTTATTGAAATAATTTACTGGAAAATGACCAGTCACAACAGAAGCCATGTGCTTGTTAGAGCAGGAGAGAGCAGTTGACAGACTGTTGGCACAGCCTCTCACTGGCTGTGTGAATCTGGGCAAGGCGTTTAGACTGGTGATCCTGTCTGTCCCCTCCTCACTGCTGAATTGTTACCGTTCACCACCTGGGCTCTCTTGCCTCTGCCATTGGATGGGCTAATTAACCAGACGCATCTCCAGTTAACTGGAGGATGGAAAAAGCGAGATCGTAGTGTTATTTTTTTTAGTGGATATCCTTTCTCCATCCTGTATCATTCCAGTCCACACCGCATCTAATAATTGCCTTGAAACATCCTTCCTTCCAACATAGCTCCATGTTGTTTCAGAGACACCCACTCTCTTTTCCTCTTCCCCTTTCTTTTCTGAGCCACGTATGATAGTGACTCCTGGAGGTACTCGCATCTATTGAAAACATTACACATCCTTCCCGCGGACGTCACTGTGCTCTGTGGGTTCCCTCTGCCCATTCTGACCTTTGAAAAATGTCCCCTTTGGAAGATTCCACCTGATGCTTCCTGGGTTTTCACTTACTACATTAGGCTACCCACAGGCCAGTAGGTGAGCCCACGCCCGTGTTTATACGGACAGCACTATCTAGACTCGGTGGGTTAAAAAAGTATAAGAATTAAACAGAGGACATGACGTTGATAGGGATATGTGGTAGGCAGGATTCTGAGGGGTGTGGGGATGGATATGACCAAGACATATTAAATACATGTAGCAGGTTTTCAAAACGTAAGTACAGATATTATAAAAACATCCCGGAGCCTCAGTTTATGTGTGTACATGAAGCTATTAAAACTGTGTCAATGATGAAATGAAATCTTCTGTAATTATTCACTATCTGTCATATAAATATGAAATATGCCTATATCCATCTATATCACAGCTGGGAAAACACTTTCCATAGGAAAGTGTTCATCAAGAGTGCTCTTTCCATCTTCTTTCTGGACAGGCACTTTTAAAAAAAATTATACAAACATAGCCTACTACACGGGAGTAAAAAGAACACATATTTTTATTTGTGAATTAGCTTACTCACTCAAGGGTAAGAAATATATAAGACATAAGCATAAGCTGGAAACAGTGTCACCATTCATTGATAACCAGGCTAATTGCCTGACTACTGCCGATTTAAAATACCACATCACTGCTGACATTTCATACACATGTGTGCATATAAATATACGTGTATGTATGGAATGAAGAATAGTTTTTAGCCTCTTTTGGTAATTGAAAGGCTGACTGTAATACTGATTTGCAAGTACACGTTTTGGGTGCATTTTCCCCAGCATGCAAAGTCTTCCTTAAGAAGAAATTCTTTCTTGCCTCACCTTCTAGATCCTTCTTCGCATAGTGACCGAATGAGACATACAATGAGATAGTAGGGTCTAGTGGTTCTTTTTAGGGACCAGGACAACACACAGATGGCTAGACAGATGGCCTGTAAGGGCAGGCAATGTCTTCCCAGGGAACCTGAAATGATTCACAGAGAACCATTGCATCACCCCCGCGGCCAGCTTGAGGCTCCTGTGAACCCGGGAAGACACATTAGTTAGCAACAGAATGATTAATAAGTGCGAGTTCAACATCCTGCTCCCTGCTGCAAACAGACAATATACAGAAGGAAGAGAAGTAATAGTTTGAGGACATTGGCATAGGTCAAGCCAAGACAGAGCAAAAGGTGAAGCTCAACCAGGGCCAAGTGCAGAAATCTTTTTCATCTGACATCTTTCGGGATTAGGTGATGAGCATGTTTAGGTAATGGATGAACAGAGTTATAACAGGAACATATCAGCCAACAACTTCAAGGTCTATTCTGAATTCTGAATTCTGGTTGCAATGTTCTATTATCCAAAAGACTGGGCAGCAACTTAGGTCATGAACTATTTAGTACTTCCTGACTGGTTTGTCCTGATGCAGAGGGAATGCAATTGGTAACTCCTAACCTTCGAACCTTTATTTCTGATACAAAAGCAAAACAAAAACCAAAATAGCTCTTCAGATGGAGACTTGCAGTGCCCTGACCACAGCCCATCTCTTCATGCTTTTCTCTTGTCAAAGTGCCTTCACTGCCACAGATGTTCTCCACATCTGTTTACCTACTGAATTCTCAGTGAAGGCCGGGCTAATTGCTCTTGCAATGCTTTCCCAGTGCAAACACTGTGGTACAGCAGACTTTGTCAATACTTTGAATAAAAAATAATATATACAAACACATAGTATTATGACCTTTCTCCAGTTTGATATGTTCCTCAAAGGTTCATTTGTTAGAACACTTGGTCCCCCATTGGTAACATTATTTCAAGAGGTTATGGGACTTTTAGGGGTAGGAAGCACGTCTTTCAGAGGTGGGCTTTGGTGGAAAATAGGCACACCTTTCCTAAGCCCTCTGTTTACAAGTTGGTACTATGTTCCAAGTACTTGCCACATACTCTCACTCCTAAGACCATAATCCACCAATACTACTATTCACACACTGCCATGATAGATAAATCCCCTGGGCAATGAGACAAAATAAATCTGTCTCTTTTAAGTTGCATCTGTCAAGTACTCTATCATAGTCCCAAGAAAGGTAATGAGCACACATAGAGCTAGATAAAAATTATTTGGAAAGAGTCTAGTCAGAAGACTTTCTCCCGTTTTCAATCCTTGGTGCTAAAGGCACTCACATGACTACATTTTTTATTTTCACTGTCCTTTCTCAGATCCATGTGCTGTCAGTGGATACCTTGATGTCTCAGATAGGCCATGAAATTAAGTGGTTCACTGAGTTTCTGATATTATGGATAGACAACACCCAAGTGCCAATTTGCTCTGGAGATGGCATAGGTGGAGAGTACTGCCTGATGAAGATGGGAATGACCCCAACTCCTTTCTCCAGTTTGGGACAACTCTAAGGTTTGTTCTTTTTCTCAACACTTGGAAAGAATTGACTGAGGATTTAGATGAGGCAGCATTGTTGACCCAATCCTTCCACGCAATCAACTTTCTTCTCCTCTCTTCCATTCACCCATTGCTGACTTAAAGACCACTCCCTGAAATACCCTGTGTACTATTTCTTTCTAAAATTTATCTTTAGGAAGGCACAACTGAGAGATGGTAGTGATAATAGATCATCAAAACGCCAAATGTACCTGCTGTGGATTCATGAAATTAAGATGAATCACTGGAGAATTATTTCTTATCCAAAATGAGTGTCAGCAACATTGAGGTCATAGATTGGCCATGCCAACATGGTGATGACTAGTTTTCATTGCCCATGATAGCAAAGGAGGATGTTACCGCATTTATGCCTGGAAGTGGCATTACTGGTCTTCCTATTGGTCTGTACCTCGTAATTATGCTTCTTTTTTGTTCCAGCTGCACACTGACACTTTAATCTTGCCCTTTCCTGACCCCATCCTCTATATCTGCTGAAATCACTAGCACATGACTAAGAGCTTCATCTCATTGTCTCCCCATGTTCTAGCAAAGATGTTAAGTCAAGAATCCTAAGAGGGCGATATCAAACAAAGAAATTCTTCCTTTCCAGCCTATGTCTTACCCATTTCTATCAAGCATTCTCAAAATCAGGACATTGGCATTCACCCTGTACCTCCTGTGTTTATGTTAGATGCACTGCAGACCAATTTGGGGTATATATCTTCCCTGCTTTGTCAGGTCCATCAGGTTTCTTGCTGAAATTTCCTAATAAGTTAATACCAATTGGTACCATATATTTCTCCAACTTCTGATACATAACACCAGCTAGTACATTCACTTCTTTCTATCTGAGTGTCATCCCTCTTCTCCACAGGTGAAAATTTTACTAATCATAGCGCCTATTTAGTACAGAGAACTACCTATGTCATACCTACCACTAGTGCCAAGGGCTTCGTTGCCTGGCAAGTAGTTATGGGATTAGCTTGAAAACCCATCTCCATGGTGTTCTGATGGGCTGTTATCACTATCGTCACCCAGCTGCACATTCCTAGTGGACAGAAGGTATTTCAGGGAGTGGTCTCTAAGTCAGCAAGACAGAAATGGATAAATGGAAGAAGAGAGAAGAAACTTGATTGGGTAGAAGAAATGGATCAATAATACCACCTCATCTAAATCCTCACTCAGTTCTTTCAAAGTATTGAAGAAAGCCATTAAGTCGTCCCAGCCTGGAGAAGGGAGCTGGCGTCATTATTACCCAACTTTATCAGGCAGCACTCCTCACCTATGCCAACAACTAATGGGCTCAGGAAGCCAATCAACTCGGAGTTTGGGCTTTTCAATAGAAAATGTTCTCTTTCTTCCAAAGGCTCACACTCAGAGGGTTTTTCGATTGCAGGATAAAGACTCAGAACATCTAATTGGGAAGAAAGAACAAACGTCCTCTACATGAGAGCTTCTGTGTCTGGAACTGGGAACACAGATCAGCACATTAAGGACTCTCTGGGCACACGTGAAGTCAGGCATTGGGAACCTAGACTCACTGAAATGGTGAACTCCAGGTTCATCGAGAGTCCTGACACCAACTATAAGGTGGATTGCATAGTTGAGTCATAGAGATGAAGCAGGCACTGGTACAGAACTGGGCATGTCCTGCATACCACCTGGCTTTCATAGTACCAGAAGGTGCCATACAGGGTGTGAAAGAAGTCTTCAAACTTCTTACTAGCTGTGAAGCCCGTGAGGAGAAATATTGACCTGCCTGCAGTATGTGTGTATACACGCCATTGCAATAGTGGCATGAGTGTCATGGCTTTACCAACCACGGTCATTTTGGATTTAAGGTTCACTTCATAGGACAAAACTCATTTCTAATACTATAAACAAGGCCAAGGAACCTTGTCTGGGAAACTCATAGGCCCTAAGAGAGCCTAAAATGGAGACTTTCTTGTATTCCCCTAGTGCCAAGTTTCTCGTTAAGCCCATCATGGCTCCCTCTATCAAGGTGTATCTTTCCTTGCTCTCCCTCTCTGACCTTCCCCCAACTCCACCTTCCTGATCCCTCATGTTCTTCTTCCCCTTCCCCTTCTCCCCTGGGGTGTGGGGTGGGGGAATGGGAAGACAGGGGAACTAGGATTGGTACACAGTAAAATAAGATTGTTTTAAAATTAAAAGGAAAAAAAAGAGAGCCTAAAATTAGTTTGGCAAATGAATATAGTATAATAATTGCCATTTAACTACTTCTTATTATAACCATAGTTTGGTACAGGTTTCAATCCTGATCAGAGAAACTTCTTTGTGCAATGAATAGAGAACAATACAGCAACTTATACCTGGCCAACGTGTCAATAAATAATTATCTAGTGATCAAACTTAAATGCGACATCTGCATCATACCTTTGTCACAAAAGGCTACAGAAATACAGAAGAAAGGACAGGAAGATTTTTCTGAGCTGGAGGCTGAGGAGAACTTCTGCAAATATTGTCTTCTGGACCTGACAGGTTAAAGGCATCAGTGAACTCACAATGGTTGTGTTTACAAGATCAAGCAATTCAGAATCCTAGCTTAAATGGAAGATGGGGCTCATGAAGTTCGATGACCAGTTGAGGAGCTATTGACAATGGTTGGCTGCTGGAGAGAGAAAGCCAGTTTTCTGCAAGGATGGAGCCCCTGGTAGCTTGTTTATACTCTAGAGGGAGGCCCTGTATTCTTGCACATATGGACCACACTAACTGCACACAGTGGATTAAAAATAGAGGCTGTGAAGTTAGGAGAGAGGCTTGATGGAGGGGCTCTGGCAGGAGCTGAAGATGTAGTAAGGGGTAGATATGATAAAAAATACACTGTATACACATATAAAACCATCAAAGAATAAGTTAAAATATATTTTAAAATAAGATGGAGATCAATTAAGGAAGTCAGCTGACATTGAGCTTTCACAGAAACATAAACACATTAACAAGTACAAATAGGTACATACACAGACTCATAGATACACACATATATACATGTATACATACATGCACACACATATATATGTATATATATACATGTACACATATGCACATACACTAACAATAACACAATCAAAACCAATTAAAACCTTTGTTCTACTTAACACAGCATATTGTAATATATGTTCAACTTCTCCAGGAACACATTCAGGATTTGAGGTTATAAACTTGACATTTTTTTAATATGTTTTCCTCCGAGCTGAACTTTAAGCATATTCTAAAGAATAACAAAGCAAAAAAAGAGGCAAAGAGTTGCATTTTTTTTCATGTAGCTAAATTTGTACAAGGTGAACTCTACGTTAAAGGAAAAACACATTTGTTTTCAGTTTGAGAGCAATTCGAGTTTCATTACTAAAAGTCCAAAATCAGCTTTATGAACTTGGAAATTGGCAATGCACTGTGTAAATGAAACTGAGCTATAAAAAATACTTGTATCAGAGCCATGAGAAACGAAGTTAAAAAATTCAAATTAGCAAAACTAATGAATATTTTTAAGATATTGGTATCTGAACTTAAGGTATTTTATAAAGGAGTGAGTCATTATATAAAAAACAACTTTATATTTTCTAAGACTGTTTCAAATAAGGTACTTGAACATAGTTGGTCCCACGGCCCTTTCATACAAGTCACTGAAATATGAAGACATGAAAACATGAACACACATACTGTATAGATAGCCAGAAAAGATAGGTTTAAAGATATTTTGCACAATGTTAATGGTATTAATGGATAAAAGAAAATGACCACGTGTGCACATGTGCGTGCACAGTGTGTGTGTATGTGTGTGTGTTTCTGTCTCAGTTCTCCATCAAGTTGCAAGCTTATGTGTAAACAAAGGCTGTAGAAAGGGTAATTTCCCATATGGATGCGCAATGAGTCATGGAGTGATAACTCGGGAGAGGTCCTTGTGTCTGTCAGAGTCTTCCTACATATTATGTGGTAAGCCTGAAATGCAGGTTTGATACCTATAAAGAATTATTCAGGTAGATCATTGACATCCATGACATACATCACTTTGTTTCTCAAAAGTAATAATCGCTGGGATTATCATTCTAATGCCTGGACAAATGGTTTCAACAAATCATTGATCTGTGTGTCTGGTAGTTCACCTGATATCTATGCTTATAAGATAACCTCTCTCCCTCTTTCTCCCTGTCTCTGTTTCACCTCTCTTCCCTCTTCTTCCCTTCCTATCCTTTCCCTTCCCTTCCTTCCCCTCCCTCTCCTCCCCTCCCTTCTATCCTCCTCTCCTCCATGCTCCTCTTCTCGTGATTTCATCCACTGACGGGAAATGACAATATAACGTAATTTTAAGTCCTCATTTCCCATTTCAAATAATCTGTGTTATTTTGGAATGTATTCCTAAGTAAGACTACATCTGCAAATATTTCAGAAAAAAAATCTATGAAAGTTGATGCCTCTTTCAAAATGTGGCTACGGCATTATGCACACAAATAAAACGAAAACAATTTCTAATTTCCCTTGCACTTGGTTTTGTTCCCTCCTCCTTCCCACAAGTTATCTGTGGAGGAAACCAGGTCACCTGTCCTGGTGAGTTTCCTGCAGCTCGGAGCTGTGAAGTTTTGGGGACAGAAAATAGTAATATATGAAGTGCGATCATTCACAGATTTGCGTACCTGGTCCCTAAAAGAAACCTGACTTTTCCATTGCTCCCCTTGGGATGTTGCCCCACATATTCTAGACAATAACACAGATAAATAAGCTTGGAAGAGACCCAGGATGAAGAATTTGCCTTAAAATTGCTGATGTGTACAACGGGGGTGGGGGTGGAGGGGGTCACGATCATGATGGGGAAAACCACAGAGACAGCTGCCTGGAGCTAGTGGGAGCTCATGGACTCTGAACTCACAGCTGGGGATCCCCTGAATGGCTGACAGTTACCTGGTTTGATGTGTTGGGGGGTGATGCTGGCAGCAGGGAGCGGGACTTATCCTGGGTACATGAGGTGGCTTTTTGGAGCCCTATGGTGGGATACCTTGCTCAGCTTTGATGGGGGGGTGGAGGGTTGGAGTGAGGGGGGCTGGGGGAGTGGGTGGGTCTTGCTCCTGCCTCAACTTGGCATGCCAGAGTTTGTTGGCTTCCCAAGGGAGGCCTTACCCCCTGGGAGGATTAGGTGGGGGTGTGATGAGGGGGAGGAGGGGCAGGGTGGGGGAAGCAGAGGGAGGGGAGCTGGGACTGGTATGTAAAATGAAAAAAAAATCAAATAAATAAAAATACTCAAGGGAAAAATGGTGATACACTTGCTCTGAGGCAGGGCATGACAAATGAAGGTGAGAAACGAGAGAAGACGGAGAAAGACGAGGATTTGAAAGGGCTTGGTCTGTCGCTATGAGAATCTGCAGAGTTAAAACTTGGGGAGAGGTGTGGGGACAGCTGATAGTCTATGGATAACAGATGACATCACAGAACGGGTTTCACATTTACTCTTCCTACAGGTTAGAAATGTACTCACCCCCCCCCCCCCCCGCATTGTGTCTTCTAGATAAGTCAAAGAACTACAGGAATAGCTGGGTGGTGGTGGCGCACGCCTTTAATCCCAGCACTTGGGAGGCAGAGGAAGGTGGATCTCTGAGAGTTCGAGGCCAGCCTGGTCTACAGAGCGAGTTCCAGGACAGCCTCCAAAACGATACAGAGAAACCCTGTCTCCAAAAACAAAACAAAACAAAAAACAACAACAACAAAAAAGAAATACAGGAATGATTTGCCTCATAGTTTTTAAAAAGTCAAGCAAGCATTTTTTTTTCACTGAAAAGAAACTGGATTGTAGGTTGGTTATTCTATTCTTTACTCCTAATATCCACTTACGAGTGAGTACAATTCCAGAGAGGCTAGGTAACATGGAGGACTCAAAGGGGATGGGTGGATTTCCCCGGGAAGGAGAAAAAAAGAGATTTTCCAGGTAAACTGGGGGCAGGGGTGGGGGCAGGGGCGGGCACAGAACATGAGGGATCTGGTTGGGCAGGCAGGCTGCTTGCTAAAGGCAGGACGGAGAGAGTAATGAAAGAGACATCTCAAAGTTATAAAACTGACAACTTCAGCCATAGTATAACAGGATGTCAGACAGGACAGGTTATTTAAATGTATATTTGAACCAGTTTAGCCTCAGGAGCTTGGGTCTGTTCTCATTTGGCTCCTCTCATCATTTCCAAATGTCTACAGTATCATCAACCCTCATGCTTTCCCCAAACAAAATCCCAAAGATCAAAACCTTTCTTCTTTCCTCCTCATTTCTTTCCAGGAACCGAATTATATTTTAGAATGTATGGCTTAATTGTTAGCCTTCTACTCCCATCTACTTAGTGAGAATTGGATACCAAGACTCTCCCTAAGCTGGTATCTGACAAGAGATATGGAATTTCCATGATCTCATTGTCTTAGATTTATCAGGACTCATTCTTGGAGGCTGAAAAGCCTGACATTTTTTTTTCTTTCTGGAGTACAGCACCAGGAGCAGGAAATGTATCTAAGCAGGTATCTTCAATGAGGAAATAATGACACGAGGGCTCTAGCTGCTTGTGTATCTAACAGTGTATGGTACAAGTCTTACCAGAGACTACGTACTTAGTAAAACACTACTCTGGAAGGAAAGCTGTGCATAGAAAGGAGAAAACTTTAGAAAAATATCAATATCAACCTTTCCCCAAGTCCCTGGCCTAGACACCCCTATACTTTGACCAAGTGTCTTATATCTTAAAGTTGTCACATTTAAAATGTGTTGCTCATGGGAAAGAAGAGATTGAAATATTTACAAGCCATGGTGCTTACTTTTATTAGCTGTAGGAACTGAATACAGGGTCTCATTCATACTAGGTAAGTGCTCTACTACTGACATATGTCCAGTTCACTTTATTAGAGCAGGTACTGGGAGGTAAGACCAGGAAAGACACGTTTCAAGCTGGAAGGCGCAAGGTTTCTGTTTCAGCACATGAGTTCCTACTTACTCTGAGGAGTATGAAAGACTAACGGTGAGTTAAGAGCAGAAGGAGCAACTCTCAGTGGGCAAAGGAGTTCTCACTACACTGTCACTCCACCCAACAGGGATTTGGATAGAGACTGTCATAAGAAATACAACAGGTTCATTCAGAAATAATATGCATCTTGTTGCATTTCTTTGAGTCTTGACATTGTGGAAAGTTTGCAAAACTAATATGGAAAGAGGGTGAGCTCATTTTCCACCTTGGTTGCCCAAAGGCCTTGTGATCAAAGATAAACAAAGCTGACAAATAGGCACTGTGGGATTCCACAAACAAAATTTGTATTTTTTCATTGCTTCAGCAAATAACTCTAAATTGATAACCCACTCCTTTTTCTCTAGCTGTGCTCGGATTTTATTTTATTTCTGTGGGTAGCTAAAGCATAAAATATTTCTGTATTAGTCATAAATACATTTCAAACACCCAATGACTCACTTTGTATTGAATTCCTTACCTCTCTGGTCCTGGGTAGATCTTATCCATGGAGCTCTAGTTCTGTTCTGCATCCTTGCTAAAATACCCAGACGCATATCTCTGCTTTCTATTTTCTCATGCTGCAGGTTTTCCTGTATATTTTCATTTGGATATGATTTTCACATTGGTAGATTTTATACCTATACATTCAGTCAAATTTCTCCTTTGTATTCAAGCCTTAAGGCAACCGAATAATGAATATATTTATTTGACTATAACACAGGCTTCTCATATGCACTACCTACAGAACAAACACCATCCTTGTCTTCTCCCCAACCTTTCCCATACTATTAGAATATCATAAGTACACATACTCCTTTGAGAGGCTAATTGATGCATATTCCATAGTTCTTCAGGTCTTTGTTATCTTCTTTTTAAGGAGGAAGAGAAGGAAAATAATTAGAAGAGGAGGAGGAGGCTGGAAAGAGGACAGAGAAACCCACTCTGTACAAAAATGGAACCAGCATCATGCCAAACAGCCATATCAAAGGATTTAAATGGAAAAATATCATGAAGAAGCAGTTCTGTTTTAGGATGATGACTAGCCAGTTGTGACGACTTTGAAGACTTTCATGAAGGTTTTAATGTGACATGAACTAGGAACACAAAACAGAGGGTACAGTAACTCCTCAGTATGAAACGGGAAAGTGCCTTAACATGAGGAGAATTCAAGCGGACAAAAGATGAATTCAGAAAGAAATACTGGATTGTGTAATTGGCTCTCAGGGACTCTGGTTTCTCATCTGTCAAAAATCTTTGATGATGAGAGGTAAAGGTCAGCATTGTAATACTTCTAAGTATAAAATGTTCCCACAGTTCAATATCTCAGTGTAGGTATTTTGAGCGAGAATGTCTACCTTGTGATTTCTGGGACCTGATTTCATGGGAATAGAGTCATAGTAATAGTTTGTAAATGAAAACAAGATTGGCTAAATAATGAGTGAGGTCCACAAGGGCACATAACTTTGTCCTTGAAGCTTAGAAATCAATTGGATAAATGCACTGACTCACGGTCTCCTACAACGGTAAATTCTGGTGAGTTTTAGCAGATACAACAGGAGAGATATGGGAATTAAAGTATAAGAGAAACCACTCTTTATAGGAGCAACAAAGAGTCTTCCCAGAAAGGGTATGATGAAGCAGGTTTGAGAGGGGAGTTGAGCAGAGTTAGACATCTCGCAACTGTGAATGTGTTCCCCAGGTATATATAGACATGATCACCGAGACTGTGGAAATGACAAATAAATATCATGAGCACTCCTTCCTGCCAGCCTGGTTCCACAGTCGCGTCAGCCCCAAATGAACACACAGACACTATATTAATTATAAAATTGTTGTCTGATGACTAGGGCTTCTTATTGGCTAGCTCTGTCTTAATTATTAACCCATTTCTATCAATCTATGCATTGCCACAGGACTGTGGCTTACCCAGTAATGCCCAGCATGGTGTTACTCCTCCAGCAGCATCGTGACTCTGGCTGGCTCCTTCCTACCTTTCCCAGAATTCTCCACATTTCCTAGACCCGCCTATCTTGCTGCCCTATTGACCACAGTGTTTTATTCATCAACCAATAATAGAAACAAATGTACAGAAGACATCCCCATCAAATAAGCCCGATTCTCTTCAGAGGTCCTGGGAGAATCTTTTGGACGAGGAGGAGAAAAGCAAAAACAAAACAAAAAACAATCAAGCAGTTACTAAAAGGGTTACTAAATGTTTCAGACAGACCAACAACTATAGAAACTTGGAAAATGGCCTGAATTTCACAGTGAGATTCTTCTAACTGGGGATGTATTGAGATACGACAACAGACGATGACCCTCGCTGTTACAACTTGAGTCATTGTTTTGTTAGCCTTATTATTGGTACTATTAAAAATACAAAATCCTCTTGACTACTCATTACATTTAATTTTTCTAAAAATGGTCGCTTAAATAGTTTAGTAATTATTTTAAAAGAGTTTAGCAATGATGGAAATGAATGAGAACCATGTAAAATGACATATAGATAGATATAAGAACATTACAATGAAACCTATTGTCTTGGACATTCTCCCACCTTGCCCGAAAAGAACTTAAGATCTTCAATAAAAATATCAAAATGTACAGATGCATTGGTCTCTGTGGATCTCAGTTTTGTTGGAAGTAAAACAGAATTACATGGAAATAAAAAACTATGGAGGAGAAAGTTACAAGGCTAGAACTAGAAGCGTAGAAAAAAAGATGGTAAGATCCAGGACCATCACTGAAGATAGAGACTCAGTTATTTACCGGTGTGTAACAGCTGCCGCTAAACTTAATGATTTAAAGCAACTATCCATGCCTTTTCTGAGCATGAGGAATACACAGAAGTATCAAGAAATGCACATGAAATCCCCCTAGGTAGACATCGTAAGATGCCTAAACTGATTTGATTGAGAAAGGACAGCAAGATTCACCCAGAGGTACCATCCTATCAAAAGTGCTAGGCAGAAAACAAAACAAAACTCACTTCCTTCCCCCACCACTAGAGGAAGAATATAGGTTCTCAGGTGAGGTAATGTATCAATTACACTGCCTAGAGCTTGGAGTCCTTTAGAATTTGCCAAAATGGCTTTTGTTGAAAAGTGAAAGGACATTAACTGTGATTATGTGTATTTTACCTTTTCAGACATGTGTGTCAGCAGTTGCTGCCTTAAAGCATGGCTTTTGCATGGCAAAAGCAAAGAATACCATCCAAATGAACTAAATCATGAATGCAGCGTTCCACGTGGGTGTAGAAATAATTATTCACTAATTATGTCACCTTTTATATTTTGTGTTTCATTATTAAAATGATTTCTAAGATCATAAGTCAGATCAGATATGACTGTTTCAAATAGTTACTCATTGGGAAGTATCTTCTATAGAAAAGAGACAGAGAGGGAGAGTCAGAGATAGACTTAGACACAAACAGACCTATAATAGAGTCCTGAGATTACCACATGCCTGTGATTTTCTGGGATCCTGTTTTTTTTTTTTTTTAAGAAATCTGTAGTTGTTCATCAATAGGACCTCATATGACAGAATACAAAAAGATTCACTATTTGGTATCATAGCTTTATATCCTCAATAGGTACTCATAAAATATATCTGAGAAAATCTGGCTGTAGCTCATGTTTTGCCTAGCATGCCTTAAGCCCTGACTTCCAGCTCTCTCTCTCTCTCTCTCTCTCTCTCTCTCTCTCTCTCTCTCTCTCTCTCTCTCTCTCTCTCTCTCTCTCTGTCTCTGTCTCTCTCTCTTTCTCTCTCTCTCTCACACACACACATACATCCCAAACCTGTGAAAATTGTTTTTAAAAGATGTGTGTATATGCTATTTCATCTGTAACATAAGAGAGAATAGCCATACCTTTTGGCTGAGAATAAACTTGTATCCATTGGATTTTATTCCTACTTTGCTGGTAATCCCACAAGGACAGTAGCTGGAATATGGTTTTAAGATGCCCTTTTATCCACTTATCAATAAATTTATGAAGTTAAAAAATGTGTATATAAGCCAGGTGTTGTTGACACATGCCTTTAATCCCAGCACTCAGGAGGCAGAAGCAGGCGGATCTCTGTGAGTTTGAGGCCAGCCTGGTCTGCAGAGTGAGTTCCAGGACAGCCTCCAAAACAATACAGAGAAACCCTGTCTCAAAAAAAAGCGTGTTTAATGTGTCCTATATTGTTAACCTATCCAGAGAGATGAAAATGCTGATATAAAGAATGGATTTCATTTCACAATGTCTGTCTCAACTATGAAATTTATAGAAAAATAACATAAACTTTAATTATGTTTTGACATAAATAATTTTTTAAGTTTATGGAAGGAAATTGTATGGACAATGAAAAGAATATTCAAATATGGGTCCCAAAATTCCCAAACACTGCAAGATATTGCCAACGTTCTTGGTTACCCTACAAAACTTGATGGTAAGATTCTACTGCTGATGCCATTGTGTACTTGAGTTGAAGGACATGGAGAAATAAAGCTTGTAGGGCCTGGTATCTTTATCCCTTCTTGGTAGCTTTCGTGGTGCTAGAAGGTACTATGTACAGTACTGGAGGAGAAAAACCTATCAAGACCAGTCTGGAAAGACATATCCATGGGTACGATAGTGACATGGATATAGTGTTAGCCACCAGCCACTTTCTGAAAGGATTTAAGGCACCTGTACCTAACACTATTATTGTGCCAAGCACCAATACAGATCATGAACCTGAGGAAAGCGCCTGCCTCCACGGTGACACACTTCCTCCCAAAAGGGCACACTTATTACAACAAAACCACACCTCCTAACAGCGTCACTCCCCCTGGGGGTCATCTTCTTTCAAACCACCACAGCCATATTTAGCAGCAAAATGTGGCCCAAAGGAGGCATGACCGGGATAAATTTTTCCCCAACTCCATCTGATTCTACCAGATTGTTCAAGTAAAGGGATGATAAATAATTACCTGTCCTCCAAAGGAGGAGGAAACCATTCCACCTGCATCTATGTAATGGACAAGAAAGGAGCTGCTGGAAAGAGTCAAAGAGCATTTTGCTTGGCAACGTGTAGAAAACAGAGCCCAACCATTGCAATGCAGCTGGGAGGGTCCTGGACATAGGATCCAGATAGTTATTTAGTTGCCTGAGTATTAGTTGAAGGTTCAGGACTGAAACTCTAATTCCCTCCAGAGCAGGGGAGAGTCCCTGCGAATGTCACAGAGAAAAGAAAATAGAAATTTCTAGATAGCCTAATCAGAGCTATGAATTGTATGCCACCAAAAGGCATTGAACGACCGAAAACACAATGAGGTAACTGTTCTTCAACCAACTGCGTGTGAACAACTAAAATTATAAGTAGGTTAAATCCTCGCATAAACTTCGGGCTCCTCTGGAACATTACCCTTTTTGTGGTAACACTTTCAGCAGAACATGTTCACAGGAAGAAGCTGAAGTGTTACCCTCAGCATAATCTACGGGTCGGTAAGGAGGGACAAACACAGAAGTGTGGCAGATTGAGGATAGCACCGCTGCCCCCAGTCTCTTTTCATTCTTCCAATTTACAGTCCAGGTTCAGATCCCCCCAATACAAAACTTTCTTATTTCTGCAAAGTATACATTCCCAGGACACGTTTTAAAATTAGAATTGTACCAGGAAGTGTTGTAAAAGACAGAATTAGACGGCCCGAGAGGAATTCTTAGAGGCATATTGTAAAATTTAGTGATTTGGGGAAAAAAATGAATGCAAAACTGTAATGGATCATCGTGTCATACAGAAAACAAGAGAAGTTGGAATACAGATCTTTACTAGTCCTGACATGGAAACAGGCTTGGGCACATAAATCAAGACCTCAGTTGAAGAGCCGGAAGTGAATGGCCCAACGGCTTTCCCATTTCATTTTGCTGGACATGTAGGTGCCCGCAGTAAATCTTCTGGGACAGGCACTCTGTCTTGGAAACGGCTTCGAGCAGAGCCGATACAATGCGGTACCAAGAAACGTCGATTGTTAGTGAAATAGATGGATGCCACAGTCGGCTAATGATCTGATAAGATGCACCCGAAGATGCTTGACAATTGGGACAGAAACTCAGGTAATTTAAAAGGGAAACTTGTTGCCACTGCTTCACAACTGTCTTTCTGTTTGGAGATGGCCATTGAAGTCATTGAAATCCTGGGTCCTTCTACCCATTTTTGCTCTTTCCTGTAGCGATGGGACAGCCAGGGAGGGCAGTTTTTTTTTCAGGCTGGGATTGAGAAAGAAGTACAAAGTGGAGATTTGCTCCTTACCTTAAACTCTGTAACTTTGAAGAGACTCTTGCTCTCTGTGTTACGGTTTAACGAATCTAGCGTGGTGCTTCAGTGGACAACACTGGCCCTGCAGCTGCTGTTACTCCCGTCCGCAACCCTAACTTCTCAGCACAGCCCTTGAGAAGCAACCCCGGGCTTCCTTTCAAGTTCCAGAGATGGAGGCTTGGGAGAAGTCTGGAATCGATGAACAGAGTAGAGCTGTTCCAGCCTTAGCTGAGATGCAGGATGGGACAGGAGACCTTGAGGGAAAGAAAGGTGGGACACCTTTCTGAGCAGGCCGACCTTCTAACCTTTCTCACTGGTGAGTACCGGAGTACAGACCAGGGTCTTTCTTAAAGCCTGCTGTCTGAGGACTATAGCTGTCTGAAGCCATCAAGCTGGCTCAGTACAAAGGATAGAAAAACAGCTGACAGACAGCTAAATGCACATCGGTCTATTTAAAGCAAGGTGTGCTTCCGATTTCTTTTTGAGCCGGAAAAGGATTTTTAAAAGTATTGAAAAAAATGTTGTTACGCTAACACTAGGCTCCATAAGTCCGTGCAGAGTCAGCGATGATTAGATATGGAGCAAACTCATATGGGGTGTGTGTGTGTGTGTTCCTGTGGATGCATGTGTGTATTGCAGATGCTTGTGGATTTGTGTATGTCTGTGTAATATAAGATACCCAAGGACAGCTTCAGGTGTTTAGGTGTTTTGCTTCAGAGGGTGCTATCCATCTCTATTTTTAGTTATTCATTTATTATATATATACGCATATGTGTGTGTATTTTGTCTGTCTGTATGTCTGTGCATCCTGTAAATGTCTGATACCCATGGAGGCAAGAAGAGAGCATCAAGCAGTTGTGAGGCTCCATGTGGGTTCTGGGAATTGAACCTACGTCCTCTGGAAGAGCAGCCAGCTCTCTTAACTGCTCAGTCATCTCTCCAGTCCCACTGTATTTTTTGAAGCTTGTCAGAGTAGCTGAGCTAGCTAGTCAGAGAGCTCTAGGACCTATTATCTCCTCCCTCCCAGTGCAGGACTCCCAAGTTTATGACACTGTGCTTGGCTTTTTCATATCGGCACAAGACGTCAACCTTAAGTTCCCATTCCTACACACAGAGCTGTTCTCCTAGTATCCTTATAGATACTTGTTTCAATTGTGTATGTGTGTGTGTGTGTGTGTGTGTGTGTGAGAGAGAGAGAGAGAGAGAGAGAGAGAGAGAGAGAGAGAGAGAGAGAGAGAGAGAGACTATGTGTGCAAGTGGGTGCCCACAGAGACCAGAGGTGTTAGAACTCCTGGAGTTGGAACTACAGACAGTTATGGGATACCAAACATGGGTGCTGGGACCTGGACTCGAGTCCTTGGCAAGAGCAGTACATGCTCTTAACCACTGGGCTATCTCTTTGGCCCCATGTCATTTTTTGAAAACGGTGCTCAGATAATTGCCATAATTATTGCTGTTACCCAAGGCATAGTGATGAGAGATCACTCCCAAGATGATTTGTGGTCTAGTTTACTCATATACTCATGTACATTAGTGTGTGTTTGATTCTTTTAAATAGAGAGATACTTTGCCTAGACTAACTCAGAATTTGGCATATCACCTGAAATTTTCGTCTTTGATCCCCTGTTGCCCTACCAAATTCTGTGCAACAGATTTCTGGTTTGCTTACACTGAGGGGGGGGAGTCATTCTGTCTTTCCTTTTGTAATCTTTCAGGTATGAGGTTTCAGTAATAGACATCCATAAAATACGTTCAGAGTTAGTGCCAAGCAATGCAAGAATTCTGCAGCCAAACATATTAATGGAAGTTCTAGGAAGAGATAAGAGGGAGAATTTTCTTGACTATAGGATCTTTCAGAACTTGAAAGTGTTTAATATTGCTTAACATTCTAGGAAGAAAGGCCATGTTGGATATCCTTTGAAGACAGAACTCTCGACTGTTTATCCACCAAAGAGGAACTATGGCATTTGCTTGTGTTGGAGTACATTTGGAGGAAATGTTTAAATATGACTTTTAAAAAAATGTCTTTAAGTTGACTCTTCTTTTACTCTGAAAAAAAAAAACAACAACAACAAAGAGGAAGTAATCCTTGTAAAGCATAGCTCATGAGTTAAGCAGAGAGAGAACCTTCTGGAGAGTGTGCATTTTACATTCCTGTAATACCCCGTTCCCTTGTTTGGTTCTGATTCCTTTCCCTGCCTTTTCCATTCCTGAAAAAGAAGGTTGCTGTCCTCACTGAACACAATGGTACATCTTAAAGATCCGCTTACAGATAGAATTCGCAACATCAGCAAGTCAGCTATATGCCAAAACTCACTGGAGGCATTTATATACAGAAAAGAAAAAGTATCTCAGACAAGGTACTGTTACTGAATATGTGACATAGTGATTTTCCATAGGAGAGGTACATAAAGTAATGTAAAATAAATGATATAAAAGAGGTTAATGAATTATATTAGGTGTAATTAGTAACAACCAAACTTCATGATAAAGAATGTTTTGGTCAAAAAACAAAAGCCAAAGGAAAAAAAAACCAGAATAGAACTAGTCTTTATTCTAATATCTAGTTAGTTACTTAGTTTGATCTTTCTTTTCCCCTCCATTCTGATTCCTTTACCATCCCCTCCTGTCACACGTCCTGAAGTACTGACAGGGAATCAGTACTTCAGCCTCTCGGGTGCTGAATGTGGGGATTACAGTTTTATGTCACTATACTTGGTAGCAATTAGCGTCTGGTTACCTATACAAGATAAGATGGGGTCATCTCATTTGTTTCTAACATCTCTGTGAGTTATGCATGATGATCAACTTCTATCAGCGATGGAAAGAGCAAATGAGCTACTGAGTTATAAACAATGGTTAATGTCTTACAACCAAGATGCAGATTCATGTCTCACAGTGTTAGTTCCGAATGCTCCAGGGCTATCCCCTGTGACATTTAAATAGCCTCGACTTTGAAAATGTGTCTTCAGTTGGAGATGGAGATTTCTGTCCTGCCTGGTCCTGCAGACTCGTTCAGTCCCAAACAAACATACAGAGACTTATATTAATTATAAATCGTTTGGCTTATGACTCAGGCTTCTTACTGGCTAGCTCCCTCTTCAGTATTAACCCATTTCTATTTATCTCTACATGGTCTTGGCTTACCAGTGATGTCCAGGTCTCTTTCTTCCTTGGCAGTAAAATGGCATCTCTCTGGTGACTCACTCTCTGTACACCTCTCCCCAGTCTTCCTGCCTGGCTACATCCTGCTTGTCCATTGGCGGGAACAACTTTACTCAGCAACCAATAAGAGACACATATATTCACAACATACAGAAGGACATCCCCTGTCAGTTAGTGTGTATAGCTGTATGTAGGGAGAGATCTTACTAGGTACCTGTGGCACTGACCACACCTGTTTGGGTGCAGCCACAGGTGTGTACGGGGTGTGTGAGGTTTAGGCCTGAGGAGGGGAAAGGCTCACTCTCTTGGGGTTCTGGTCTGATCTCGGAAGGGCAGCTGAGATTGGATGCTCAGGGCACTGACCCTGGGTTATCGGTTCCTCATGTAAGTGATTTCTCCCCCAATAAAATTAACCTAGGTCATCCCTATCCCGTGTATGGCAATTTTATTCCAATATTCTGTTGTCAGGAGTGAGATTCAAACCCACTCCTCCAAGGGAGACGCCTATAGCTGTACACTTGGCATGCTGAGTCTTATCTAGGACAAAGCTGAACACAGCATCCGTCTGCATGAGTAACCATCACATTTCAGGTAGATTCCCTGAATTGTAGAATTGCTGGATTCTGACTATTTCAAATGCCTTCTCATGGCCCTTGATGTGTCCCTCTTTTCCATTTCTTCCCCTTGGAGCAAGAGGTGTGAGCATTTCCCCAGGAGAACAGGGAAGCTACCCATCTCCATTCATTACTCACAAAATGTGCTGAATAGCTTTGCAGTATACCACTCCTACACACTGATTGGGTTGCTGAACGCTCTAGAGGCAACCCAGGAGTATCAGAAAATCTGCAGGTCTATAGAGGTACCGTTCATCCACCCTGCTTAATAAAGCATTTTGGCATGTATCTGACCTCTGGCGTTTTTCTTTTTGATTTCTTTTCTCAAAGTGTCACCCTCATATAACTTTGCAAACACTTATGAGACCCCCCCAATCCAGTAGGAACTGTTCAGATTTCTTCCCCATTTCCTATTGTTCTGAGGCATCTACTTCCTGTTCTAGATTTTTTTTTAACCATTAGTTGGCTCTTCTGACTTGATGCTCTTGTGACATGACACTTATTTTCCTCCCTGCAGCAACAGTTTCTTCCTAACACTTTAACACTTCCTCAGTAACTGCAGCTTTACTGGGCTTATTTTGTGTTTTATGTTTTCCACACCCTCTCCGCTCTCGTCCCACGGCAAGGAAGAAACATGCAATGTGTGTAGAAAATTATTTGAAACTACAAGAGTATCACCTGAGCTTGAGAAACTGGGGAACTGATTATTATAACCATGCATTTGTTTAAAGAGAAAAAAAGCATCTCTGCATACATCAATTATTATGCTATTCACGTCATATGTCATGCTTGTGTTCGGTTATGGGGAGACAGTGATATATAAGTCAGCTGTGATGTAATCTTTTTTGGAATCCCCCTTGAGTGTGTGTCTGGACTGCTCCCAACTGTTATAAAAAGTTATAAGAAACAGTAAATTATCAAAAGAAGAAACACGAATGGCTGAGAGACATTTTAGAAAATGTTAAATACGCTCAGCTATCAGGGAAATGCAAATTGAAGCTACTTTGAGAGTCTATCTTACCCCTGCCAGAATGGCTATCATCCCAAATGACAACAAACGCTGTGGAGGATGTGAGGAAATGGAAATTCTTATTCACTGTTGGTGGAGTGCAAAATGACGCAGCATCTATGACAATCAGTTCAGACTTCCTGAAAAACTAAAAAGAGACAGCCAGCTATCTCTACCCCTCCCGGACAAGTAACTAAGGAACTCTCCATCTTACCACAGGAAGCCAAGAAGGTTGTAAGCACAGAGATACTCGGTCACCACATGGTTTACTGCTGCTCTATTTACCACAGAAAGGGAGTGAAATATACATGCATATATATATATGCATATATATATATATATCACACACACACGTTAATGGATAGCGGGAATGTAGTACATACAGAAAAAAAATAGACTGTCATTGAGCCATCAAGAAAAATTAAACTGTGTGATGTCCAGCAAATTGGGTGCAGCTCAAAAATATTGAATACAGTGAGTTAATTCAGGCTCAGAAATGCAAACATGCCGAGCTCTCTCTTATACGCAGATCTTGGCTCCTAATTTGTATATACTCATGTCTGTGAGAGACACCAGGCAACTGTGCATAGGACAGGTCCACAAGAGGGGAGGAGGGGCACCTTAAAGCAGATGGGAAGGAAGTGGGGGGGGACCACTGGAAGCGGAAGGGCTTAAACAGGGAGGGGGGCAGGGAGACGATGAAAAGGACAGGCCAAGGGGAGACCAACCCAGACCAAGTGTGCATGGAAATGTCACTGCATGAAAGGAAATTAAGGAAAACATTAATGAGTACCAAAACGTGAATGAGAGAATGTAAGTGGAAATAAACACGGTTACTCCTTAAGAGTAAATCTAGAACACGAGCTCTAAAAGGTTTTGTTTTCCATGAATGTCATAAGATAAAGATTAGCCGTATTGATTGAGGAAAGAGAAAGGGGGTGAAGCGATGTACTTGTACAAACATGTTAGAATTGCTACGGTTGACTGGTAACACACACACACACACACACACACACACACACACACACACACACAGCAGGTAGTCCTATTCTTACCAAAGTTTGGGCCATTTTCATTTCCTCTTGGTTTTACCAAGTAAGGATGAACATAATTAAAATACGTGATATATGTTAATCCACACAACTAAAATGATTTAGTACAAATAAAAATATAGGTTTCTTAGTAAAGCTTCACTTTGTCGATAACAAGAACAGCTGTCATTAGATAATAAATGAGCCATTTGTTTTTTGACTGATTTCAAGTGGGCCCATCTCTATCAGATACACCAACCAATCACGTCATCATCTTTTAGAGACTTTATATAATTTCCTGTCTTCAATCAATGCATTTGCGATGTGCCACACAGGCTGCAAACAAACAAACAAACACACAATAAATAAATCTAACAGATATTAGAATCTTCCTACGATTTATTGCTTCGTTCCCATTAGATGTACTCTGACTCCGTGGGCTAAAAGCAATTGTGTGGTAGTTTATATCCATGCTTATCCCTAAGCACAATTTCATGAACTTTAAAAAAAAAAAAAAAAAAACAGCTCCGGCCGCCCACACAGGAAAGAGATCAGCTCCCCAAGACCCCAACCCAGCGAGTCCAGCTTCAGGTGAGATTGGGTCTCTGGCTGGGACCACCCGCCCACCACCCATCCCCCTCCATCTTCGGGGCCGCTCCCGGCTTCCAGAAGAGCCGCCCACACAGGAAAGAGATCAGCTCCTCCAAGACCCCAACCCAGCGAGCCCAGCTTCAGGTGAGATTGGGTCCCCGGCTGGGACCACCCGCCCATCACCCATCCCCCTCCATCTTCGGGGCCGCTCCCGGCTTCCAGAAGAGCCGCCCACACAGGAAAGAGATCAGCTCCTCCAAGACCCCAACCCAGCAAGCCCAGCTTCAGGTGAGATTGGGTCCCCGGCTGGGACCACCCGCCCATCACCCATCCCCCTCCATCTTCGGGGCCGCTCCCGGCTTCCAGAAGAGCCGCCCACACAGGAAAGAGATCAGCTCCCCAAGACCCCAACCCAGCGAGTCCAGCTTCAGGTGAGATTGGGTCTCTGGCTGGGACCACCCGCCCACCACCCATCCCCCTCCATCTTCGGGCCGCTCCCGGCTTCCAGAAGAGCCGCCCACACAGGAAAGAGATCAGCTCCTCCAAGACCCCAACCCAGCGAGCCCAGCTTCAGGTGAGATTGGGTCTCTGGCTGGGACCACCCGCCCATCACCCATCCCCCTCCATCTTCGGGGCCGCTCCCGGCTTCCAGAAGAGCCGCCCACACAGGAAAGAGATCAGCTCCTCCAAGACCCCAACCCAGCGAGCCCAGCTTCAGGTGAGATTGGGTCTCTGGCTGGGACCACCCGCCCATCACCCATCCCCCTCCATCTTCGGGGCCGCTCCCGGCTTCCAGAAGAGCCGCCCACACAGGAAAGAGATCAGCTCCTCCAAGACCCCAACCCAGCGAGCCCAGCTTCAGAAGAGCCACCCACACAGGAAAGAGATCAGCCCCTCCAAGACCCCAACCCCAGCGAGGCCAGCTTCAGCTTCAGCTGCAGTAAAGAAGGAGACCAGTGGAGACAGAAAGCCCCCACCAGCACCCACTGGAAGAAGAGATGGGAAGAAGACAGAATAAGAGATCACTCAGCAATAGAAACACCAACACGACCCCACCAGAATCCAGGGATCCAACACCAGCAAGACCTGAAAAGCACTACATAGATGAAGAAGAGGAGACAGACCTTAAAAATTATTTCATGAAGATGATGGAGAGCCTCAAGGAAGAAACGAGGAAATCCCTTAAAGAAATAGAAGAAAAAACAAACAAAAAAATCCATGAAATGGGGGAAAAATTCAAGAAATAAACAAATCTCTCAAAGAATCTAAAGAGCACCAAGAAAAAACAACCAAGAAAATTAAGGAAACAGCTCAAACAGTTGAAGGATTGAAAGCTGAAATAGAAACGATAAAGAAAACACAGAATGAAGGGATGCTGGAAATAGAAAAGCTCGGTAAACGGTCTGGAATCACAGATGCAAGCATCACCAATAGAATACAAGAGATAGAAGAGAGAATCTCAGGTGTTGAAGACTCATTAGAGGACATAGCATCGTCAACCAAAGAAAATCTCAAAACCAACAAATCCTTAACACAAAATATCCAGGAAATATGGGACACCGTGAAGAAGCCAAACCTGAGAATAATAGGTATAGAAGAAGGTGAAGAACTTCAACTTAAAGGTACAGAAAACATATTCAACAAAATCATAGAAGAAAACTTCCCTAACCTAAAGAAAGATATGCCTATGAAAGTACAAGAATCTTACAGAACACCAAATAGGCTTGACCAGAAGAAGAAGTCACCTCGCCATATAATAATCAAAACATCAAACCTACAGAGCAAAGAGAAAATATTAAGAGCAGCTAAAGAAAAAGGCCAAGTAACATACAAAGGCAGACCTATCCGAATTACACCTGACTTCTCAATGGAAACGATGAAAGCCAGAAGATCCTGGTCAGATGTCCTACAAACGCTAAGGGAACAAGGATGCCAGCCCAGACTACTATATCCAGCAAAGCTCTCAATTACCATAGATGGAGAAAACAAAATATTCCATGACAAAGCCAGATTTAAACAATATGTATCCATGAATCCAGCTCTACAGAAAATGCTAGAAGGAAAACCTAGAGCCAAGGAAGATAACTACATTCACAAAGACACAGGCAATATAGAATCATACTTTACAAAACACTAAAAGAAAAAGGGAGGAGAAACTACACAAAATAACTTCACTAACAATAAATCAAGCGCAAACAAGGATCACCAATCAATGGTCATTAATATCCCTCAATGTCAATGGCCTCAACTTACCTATAAAAAGACACAGACTAGCAGAATGGATACGAAGACAGAACCCTTCCTTCTGCTGCATACAAGAAACACATCTCAACACCAAAGACAGACGTTATCTCAGAGTAAAGGGCTGGGAAAAGATCTTCCAATCAAACGGCCCCAAGAAACAAGCGGGCGTAGCAATCCTAATATCTAACAAATTAGACTTCAAATTAAAATCAATCAAAAGAGATGAAGAAGGGCACTTCATATTCATCAAAGGAAAAATACATCAAGACGAAGTCTCGATTTTAAATATCTACGCCCCAAATACAAAGGCACCTACATTCGTGAAAGAAACATTACTAAAGCTCAAAATGCACATAAAATCTCACACACTAATAGTAGGAGACTTCAACACTCCGCTCTCACCGCTAGATAGGACCTCCAGACAGAAACTTAACAAAGAAACAAAAGAATTAATAGAAGTTATGACCCAACTGGGTTTAACAGACATCTATAGAACATTCCACCCAAATACAAAGGGATATACCTTCTTCTCGGCACCACATGGAACCTTCTCTAAAATTGACCACATAATAGGAAACATAGCAAATCTCCACAGATACAAAAAAATTGGAATAACCCCCTGCATCTTATCAGACCACCATGCATTAACATTAGAATTCAACAATAACACAAATCGCAGAAACCCTACAAACTCATGGAGATTGAACAATGCACAATTGCACCATCCCTGGGTAAAGGAACAAATAAAAAAAGAAATTAAAGACTTCCTCGATTTCAATGAGAATGAAGACACAACATACACAAACTTATGGGACACTTTGAAAGCAGTGCTGAGAGGAAAGTTTATAGCACTAAGTGCCCACATGAAAAAACTGGAGAACAGTCATACTAGAGAATTAATAGCACAGCTGAATGTTCTAGAACAAAAAGAAGCAAACTCCCCCAGGAGGAGCAGACGCCAGGAAATAATCAAATTGAGGGCTGAAATCAATCAAGTAGAAACCAGGAAAACATTGAGAAGAATCAATGAAACAAAGAGTTGGTTCTTTGAGAAAATCAACAAAATAGACAAACCTCTGTCCAAACTAACCAAAAGACAGAGAGAGAACATGCTAATTAACAAAATCAGGGATGAGAAAGGGGACATAACAACGGACTCTGAGGAAATCAAGAGAATCATCAGGGCATACTTTGAAAATCTGTACTCCACAAAATTTGAAAATTTAAAGGAAATGGACAATTTCCTGGATAGATATCACTTGCCAAAACTAAATCAAGAACAGATAAATAATCTAAACAGACCTATAACCCCTAATGAAATAGAAGCAGTCATCAAAAGTCTCCCAAACAAAAAAAGCCCAGGCCCAGATGGCTTCAGTGCAGAATTCTACCAGAAATTCAAAGAAGAGCTCATTCCAATACTCGTCAAAGTATTCCACACTATAGAAGCAGGAGGCTCACTGCCAAACTCTTTCTACGAGGCTACAATTACCTTGATACCCAAGCCACACAAAGACACAACTAAGAAAGAGAACTATAGACCAATTTCCCTCATGAACATTGATGCAAAAATACTCAATAAAATACTTGCAAACCGGATTCAAGAACACATCAGAAAAATCATCCACCATGATCAAGTAGGCTTCATTCCAGGAATGCAGGGATGGTTCAACATTAGAAAATCTATCAATGTAATCCACCATATTAACAATCTGCGAAAGAAAAACCACATGATTATCTCACTAGATGCTGAAAAAGCCTTTGACAAAATCCAGCACCCCTTCATGATAAAGGTCCTAGAGAGATCAGGGATAACAGGAACGTACCTGAACATAATAAAAGCAATATACAGTAAACCAACAGCTAACATCAAACTAAATGGAGAGAAACTCAAAGCAATTCCTCTAAAATCAGGAACAAGACAAGGCTGTCCACTCTCTCCATATCTCTTCAATATTGTACTTGAAGTTCTAGCTACAGCAATAAGACAACAAAAGGAGATAAAGGGGATACAAATAGGAAAAGAAGAAGTCAAGCTTTCATTATTTGCAGATGATATGATAGTTTACATATGTGACCCAAAAAACTCCGCAAGGTTACTCCTAGAGCTGATAAACAGCTTCAGCAAAGTGGCAGGATACAAGGTAAACTCAAAAAAATCAGTGGCCCTATTATATACAGATGATGAAGTGACTGAGAAAGAAATCAGAGAAACATCACCTTTTACAATAGCCAAAAACAGCATCAAATATCTGGGGATAATGTTAACCAAGGAAGTGAAAGACCTGTATATCAAAAACTTTGTGTCTTTGAAGAAAGAAATCAAAGAAGATACCAGAAAATGGAAAGATCTCCCATGCTCTTGGATTGGTAGGATCAACATAATAAAAATGGCAATCTTGCCAAAAGCAGTCTATAGATTCAATGCAATCCCTATCAAAATTCCATCACAATTCTTCAAGGACCTGGAAAGATCATTAATCAACTTTATATGGAAAAACAAAAGGCCCAGGATAGCCAAAACATCCCTATACAATAAAGGAACTTCAGGAGGCATCACCATACCTGATTTCAAGCTCTATTATAGAGCTATAGTCCTGAAAACAGCTTGGTATTGGCACAAAAATAGGCAGGTAGACCAATGGAACCGAATCGAAAGCCCTAATTTTAACCCACACACCTATGAACACCTGATTTTTGACAAAGAAGCTAAAACTGTACAGTGGAAAAAAGAAAGCATCTTCAACAAATGGTGCTGGCATAACTGGGTAATGGTATGCAGAAGACTGCAGATAGATCCATGTTTATCGCCTTGTACAAAACTTAAGTCCAAATGGATCAAAGATCTCAACATACATCCAGCCACACTGAAACTTTTAGAAGAGAAAGTGGGAGATACTCTTCAACGAGTTGGTACAGGAGACCACTTCCTAAACATAACACCAGTGGCACAGGCACTGAGATCAACAATTAACAAATGGGACCTTCTGAAACTAAAAAGCTTTTGTAAGGCAAAGGACACAATCAAAAAGACAAAAAGGCAGGCCACAGAATGGGAAAAGATATTCACTAACCCTACATCTGACAGAGGGCTAATCTCCAAAATTTACAAAGAACTCAAGAAACAAGTCTCCAAAACACCAAAGGATCCACTTGAAAGGTGGGGTACAGAGCTAAATAGAGAATTCTCAGTAGAGGAGGCTAAAATGGCCAAGAGACACTTAAGAAAGTGCTCAACATCCTTAGCCATCAGGGAAATGCAAATCAAAACAACTCTGAGATACCATCTTACTCCTGTCAGAATGGCTAGAATCAAAAACACCGAAGACAATTTATGCTGGAGAGGATGTGGAGAGAGAGGATCACTCCTCCATTGCTGGTGGGAATGCCGACTCATACAGCCTCTTTGGAAATCAGTATGGAGATTCCTCAGGAAAATGGGAATTAATCTACCACTAGACCCAGCAATTCCACTCTTAGGCATTTATCCAAATGAGGCAGGTTCATACAACAAGGGCATCTGCTCCACTATGTTCATAGCAGCATTGTTTGTAATAGCCAGAACCTGGAAGCAACCTAGATGCCCCTCAACTGAAGAGTGGATAGAGAAAATGTGGTACATTTACACAATGGAGTATTACTCAGCAGAAAAAAACAATGGAATCTTGAAATTCGCAGGGAAATGGATAGCACTGGAAGAAACCATCCTGAGTGAGGTAACCCAGTCGCAAAAAGACAAACATGGTATGTACTCACTCATATATGGATTTTAAATATGGATCAGGATAGTGCCAGTCTGCACTTCCACAGATAGAGAGTCTGGGAAACAGGAAAGAACCTAAAAGATATGCATATATGCATAGTACCCAAGAGAAGAGGATGGAGACAAGATCCTCTGAATGGATGGGGAACAGGGCGAGGGGGGGTAGTGGGACCTGGGAAGAGTAGAGGGGGTAAAGAGGAAGGGAGTTGGTCATGGGGGAACAGGAAGTTGAGGGGTGGGGGTAAAATAGGGGGAAGAGGGAATCATAGGATCGAAGACAGATCAGGCACCAGAGTGACCTCGAGTGATCTAAAGGTATAACATCAATTGGCAAGCTAAGCAATAGTGGAAGGACCACCTCGAATGCCCATTCCTGATAATGAACTTGATGTCTATAACTATCCGGGAGCCTTCATCCTGGGACTGATGGAAGCAGAGGCAAACACACAACTAAGCACTGAACTGAACCCAAGGAACCCAGTGACAGAGAGAGAGGAGTGATGAGCAAATTGGCAAGGAATGGGCTGGCAAAACCAGCAGAGACGGCTGATCTGAACAGGGGAGTGCTCTTGGACCCCAGACCGACAGTGGGGAGGCCAGAATGGGACTGATCTGGACCCCCCAAATGTGAGTGTCAGTGAGAAGGCCTGGGCAACCTATGGGGCTCTGAGCTGTGGATCAGTGTCTATCCCTGGTATACAATCTGTCTTCATGTGCCTATGGCACAAAGAGAGATGCTCTCTCAGCCTGGACTCTTAGGGGAGTGCCTTGACCCTACCAAGAGTGAAATGATAGACTCTAGACATCCCCTATGTGGAGGGATTTGGCAATAGGGTGGGAGGGAGGGTGGAAGGGGAGTGCGGGAGGAGGGGAGGGAGAGGGAACTGGGATTGACATGTGAAACAAGCTATTTAAAATTAAAATAAAAAATGATTAAAAAAAAAAACAGCTCCATTAAGTGGCAAATAATTTATGGATGGAAAAAGCTTAGGAACAGGTGAACCAAGGACAGTTTAAAATCAGAATCTTGACAGAGACAGGTAGTCACCAAACGTCTTTATCTCCCTTCTGTTTTGAGTGATAGGCAGTCTATAGAAAAGTAAGTGCTGGACTTAGATTTAGGAGCCCCGAGGCTTAAACCCCAGCTCTAGCTGAGTGATTGTCATAACTCGTGAGCTGTTTCTAATCTCCAGCTTGATCATCGGTTTGCTGAACACAAACTCACAGAGTTTGAGAGTAAAGTGAGTGATCTGGCATACGTAGATATACCTAGAACTGGAAGGTGCTTGCTCAAGATTAAATAGTATTTGTATGTTCCTACTAAACAGTTGTTCTAAGGGGAAATGGTACAATCTGACTCTCTATACATCTGCCATTGGGGGTAAATGTTTATTGTTTGACAGAGATCTTAAGATAACTGACATGGGACTGATCCAGATCCCCTGAATGCGAGTGTCAGTGAGTAGGCCTAGGCAATCTATGGGGCCTTGGGTAGTAGATCAGTATTTATCCCTGGCATACAAATGGACTTTGGGTGCCCATCTAACAATGAGAGATGCACTCTCAGCCTGGACTCTTGGGGGGAAGGCCTAGGCCCTGCCCTGGATGAAACGACAGATTCTGGTTATCCCCCATGGAGGGACTCAGCCTTCCTGGGGAACAGAGTGGGTATTGGGTGGGGGCTTGGGGAGGCTGGGGGAGTAGGGGAGGAGGGGAAGGAGAGGGAGCTAGGATTGACATGTGAAGCAAGCTTGTTTCTAATTTAAATAAAAAAATTTAAAAGATAACTGACATGCATGATGCAAATTAATACTCTCAGAAACTCACCATTTATAAAGGGAGTATATTTATGTTGAACTGTGTGAAACAGAAAAATATTTCATTAAGTAAGCTAACGTAGGTTCAAACGTACAAACACTGCGTGTTCTCCCTTATATGCAGATCTTAGCTGCTAATATACATATTTGAGGATTAGGAAGTATAAATGCCAAGCTACTATTAATAGAATGAGGCACAGATTAATTCAGGACAAACTGGATGACACGGAGCTAATGAATTGGGCATTTCTATCATATTGCTAAATAGGAAAGAAAGAAGTGAAGAATTAGAAAACCTCACAAAACCTGAAAGAGAAAGGATACATCCTGATATACGAAGTGGAAATTTAGCCATGAAAGCAGAATTCAGAATAGGTCAGTATACACCCAAAGCAGAGAATACAAGAGGAAAAGCCCTAAGGCGATTGTACAGAACAAACTGTAGGATCAGAACAGAGCAGACTCCAGAGGGCTCCACTGTCTACATGGCAACCCGTGGCGAGCTGCTGGACAGCAGCTCCTGCTCCTACTGTTAGAGTGCTCATTACGAAGGGAGAGCCTTAGCTCCAGGGCTGTATGGTGAAATTTTACTAAAAGCATTGTGAAAATGTGTACAGACGGGAACTGAACAAAGAGCCTGGAATCACAGTGAGGTTCTACAGCTAGAACAGAGGACAATCAAAAATGAGGTTAGAGAATTCACACTCTCATCACTCAGCAAAACTCCATTTCCTGACAATTCAGTCACGAGAAACATCTCATTTTATATCTCTATGATTGAACTTGAGCTACTGGAGTTGTGTTTTAATTGTCAACCCTGCTGCATTTTCACATTGCAACGTGGATTCTAACAGTAGTCTGAGTAACTGGCTAGTGGTGAATGTTGACGGTGACAGCTCTTCAAATACGACAGGAAGCAATGAATGCCATTTGAAAATCAATGAGAAACCAACATCAATGAGACATCATGCTTCACTATTTTAGAGGAAAAGATATATAGTGTATCACAGGTGACACTGGAACATGCAAATCTAAACAATCAGGAAAAAGCTGATCTAGTAGTAAATAACAATAAAATTACCTTAAAAGCCTCCCTTTCCTCTCTTATATCCGAACCCAAGCTCAAATTATGAAGTTGGAAAAACAACAGCAATTCCATTTTCTGAAATAATTTTCATTTCAAGCACAGTCATACACCATGGCTAACAATTTATATAACCCTTATATGAGTCATAAAAGGAACCAGGCTCTGTTGACCTAAATGCTTCTAAAGTCGGGCAATCTGGTGATGGAAATGTTTCTGAAACTCCACGAGAATGTTGACTGCTTTGGGAGGACTCTGTGCTGGATGCTAGATCTTCTTGCAAATTCAACACTACGTTGTTCACACATTAATTAAGATGAGATTCTTCTTGAACTCCATGCTTCAAGGAACTCATCCTAATTTTATTTCCAATTGAGTATGTATATAAGGGAAATGAAAATGGTTTGGATAACAGGATCCTAAGACATTCAGTATTTCTTCATTACTATTTTATTATCATGAACTCTGCAGAAAAGGTGATGAGTGAGAGAAGAGGAGGTTTTGTCCCTCCTTCATAAGACAGAGTGTTATACTCTAACGGTGGGGGTGGGGAGTGGGGGGAGGCTGGTAAGTAACATTGTAATAGTTTGGAACTTAAATTATTCTCCAAGGGCATAGGTCTGTTTTCCAGCCTGTGGTGCTGTAAGTGGATGGTAGAACCTTCACAGGTTTCTAGTGCTTTACATGGATGGTGGAACCTTTACGGGGTTCTAGGTGCTATGAGTGGATGGTGGAACCTTTATGGGGTTCTAGATGCTATGAGTGGATGGTAGAACTGTTTCAGAGTCCTACGTGCAATAAGTGAATGGTAGAGCCTTTCACAGAATTCTGGGTGCTGTAAGTGGATGGTGGAGTCTTTTATAGGGTTCTAGATGCTGTAAGTGGGTGGTCGAGGCATTTACAGGGTTCTAGGTGCTGTAAGTGGCAGGTGGAACATTTTACAGGGCTCGAGGTGCTATAGGGGATGCTAGAACTTTGACAAACTAGGGTCTAGTGGAAACAAATTAGGTAAGAAGTGAGGAAAAAAAGGGTATGAATCCTTGAAGAGGACAGTAGAACTTTGTCCCCATCTTTATTTTTCCCCCCAGCTATCAAAAGCAGAACAGTTTTTTTTCCCACTCTATAGTCCCTTTCCATACTGGTTAGTTTAACTTGGGTCCTAAAGCAGTGGAGCCTGTAATCTCTGAAATTTTTTCAAAATTAAATAATTCCTCCTTAATAAATTATATACGTTTATAGCAATAGAAAGTTTATAGCAAAAGAAAAATGGTTAGATCATCTCAATGGATGCAGAAAATTTATTCAGCAAAACTGGACATCCATCCATATAATAATCTCTAGGAAACGAAGGATATAAATTAGCTTTTCAATCTTTTGTTTTGTTTTGTTTTTTTTCGAGACAGGGTTTCTCTGTATTGTTTTGGATCCTGTCCTGGAACTCGCTCACTAGACCAGGCTTGGTCTGGAACTCACAGAGATCCGCCTGCCTCTGCCTCCCGAGTGCTGGGATTAAAGGCGTGCGCCACCACTGCCCGGCGCTTTTCAATCTTTTAAGAAGCTCAATTTAAAAATCTGCAACTAATTTAACAATTAATAACGACGTGGAAATTTATTGTCTAAATTTAGAATAAAAAACAATGCCTATTAGATCTTTTTCATTAAAAAACATGCTATTGTTGTATTAGTTGCTTTCTATTGCCGTGATGAGACACCATGACCAAGGCCACTTACAGAGAAAAAAACATGCTTTGTGTTTACAGTTTCAGAATTTGAATCCATGACTATTGCGGCAGGGAGTATGGCAAAAGGCAGGCATGGAGCTGGGCCAGTAGCTGAGAGCTTACATTATTTTTTAATTCTTCCTTCAACGATGATATCCCAACTGTAGTTTCTCCTCCCGCCACTCATCTCATTCCTCACCTTCCCTCTCCCCCATGTCCACTTCTCCTCCATTTCCCTTGAGAAAAGAGCAGGCCTCCCAAGGACATGAACCAAGCACAGCGTAAGAAGTTACAATGCAGTGTGACACATACCTTTTTATTAAGGCTGGACAAGGCAACCCAGTAGGAGGAAAAGGGTTCCAAGAGCAGGAAAAAGAGTCTGAGGAAGCTTGTGTCTTAGTATCTTAAGATACAATCATAACTAAGCAGAGAGAGAGAGGCAGAGAGAGAGAGAGACAGAGAGACAGAGAGACAGAAAGAGACAGAGACAGAGACGAGAGAAAATCGCATGGTCTTTTCAAACCTCAAAGCCCATCCATAGTGACATACTTCCTCCAACAAGGCCACACCTCCTAATCCTTCCTAAAGAGTTCTACCTACTGGGGACCAAGTTCTAGAAGCTATGGGAGCCATTTTCTTTCAAACCCCTACAGTTATAAAATATGCTGTTATTTTATATACCAACTGAGTGCACAGTACATGGGGTTACTGGTTTCATGGAATTATTGTATTTGATATACATCAAAGGACATAAATATATATTTGTAATTATTATTACTTATTTGATTGCCCATGGCATTCCACACCAAAAACACATATGCCACTCAATGTCCCCTTCTAGGTAAATGTTGAGGAAAATCAAAACAGCCATGAGTGCGGGCTAACACAAAATCATAAACTTATATAGAATATGAGGAGACGTATGTTTTCAAAATTGTGTTCTATACCTTCACGGAGGGATTGTCACGTGAGGACTTCGTAGGCGGAGGGCAACAGCCCCGTGGCCATGTGGAATGGCTGAACGCGCTTGGTAGATTACCGTGGAAGCCTATGTGACTTCAGGGAAGGCAGCTGTGAGCAATGAGTGGCTCAGTTTGACTGTTTTCCTTCTCCTCTTCCTTTTACTGAAAATAGATTCTTTCCTCCGACAGTAGATCCTGCTTACAGTTCCCCCTCCCCCACTCCTCCCAGCTCCTCCCAGCTCCTCCCCCACTCCTCCCAGCTCCTCCCCCACTCCTCCCAGCTCCTCCCCCACTCCTCCCAGCTCCTCCCCCACTCCTCCCAGCTCCTCCCCCTCTCCTCCCAGCTCCTCCCCCACTCCTCCCAGCTCCTCCCCCACCTTCCCTCTCATTGACCCATACTCCCTTTCTGTCTCCCATTAGGAAAACAAACAGGTTTCTGAGAGATAACAACAAAACGCAGCAAAAACAAATATAGTAAGACAAAACAAAAACCATCACGTTAGGTTGGACAAAACAACACAACATAAGAAAAGGGCCCAAGAGAAGGCACAAGAATAAGAGACCCACTCACTCATGCATTCGGGAATCTCATAAAAATCACTAAAGTGGAAGCCATAATATAAGCACAGAGGACCTGGTGCAGGCCCTGGGCATGCTGCTTCTGTCTCTGTGAGGTCGTGTGAGCTGTGCTCAGATGATTTAGAGCCCTTGTTCTCCTGGTGTCCTCCATTCCCTCTGGCTCCCCCACTCCTTCTGCCTACTTTAATGAATGCTTGCCTGAACACTGAGGGGAGGAATTTGGAGACATCCCATTTATAGCTGTGTGCTCCAAGGTCAGTTCATCCACCTAATGTCTGTCCGTGGGTTCTCTGGATGTGTTCCCACCTGCTGCAGAAGGAAGCTTCTCCGACGACGGTTGAACAAAGGACGGATGTATCCGTATAGCACAGCATCGTTATGAGTCATTTTTAAAGACCAGCAGTGTTTGGTTTTACTCTAGGTCACGTAACTTGCTAGACATGGAGAGGGGTAGACCTGGTGCCTACATAGAACCTTCACCCCATCTATGTTAACTGTCTCTGATGTGGGAAGGCACTCTGCAGGCTACCAACAGAGAAAGGTAGGCATCAACCCCATCACAAAACCTTTGATGTGCAATCCTGTCCTGCCTAGGGCACCTAGGGCAATGGTGGCACAAAACTTGTAGGGGGCCAGGCGTTGGTGGTGCACGCCTTTAATCCCAGCACTCTGGAGGCAGAGGCAGGTGGATCTCTGTTCGTTGGAGGCCAGGCTGGACCGACAGCCTCCGAAACAATACAGAGAAACCCTGTCTCACAAAACAAAAACAAAAACAAAAACAAACAACAACAAAAAACTTGCAAGGGTAACCAACCAATGTCTGTTTTGACTTAAGGTGACCTCCCTTGGAGGGAACCTATACCCGGCACTGCTTGGATGACCAAGAACTAGAGGGGACAATGGTTGATTCACGTTAGGTTAATTTTGTTTGGATGCTGATGGGAGGATAATTCTATTTCAGAAAAGGAGGAAAAATATAACTTTCTGGGTACAAAAGGTACCCTTTTATTAAAAAAAAGTACTGTTTGCTGAATGTTTTAGCCACTCTGTGTTTACCTACCTGCCTACATCAAATATGTTACAAATAGATAATTATAATGCGATTCCTGTCTTCGTTTCTATTTTAGAAGGGATTCTGCCTCATTAAGCAATGATAACGGACGGCCATACACCAAAAAAACAACGAGACAGGTGTTACATCCAAATGTTTCTCTTTTCTGGGGGACATCTTGTATTTACCAGGTCTAAGATTTTGTGATAAAAATATAAGGATTTTTAAAAGTAGCTCTTCTTGAAAATGTGTGTAGGAGGCACCTGTGAACAGCCAAATACTCTTTCCAGGTGAAGGCTGTGTTTTGAAATAGAGAAATGTGTTTGTTCTTTGGTCTCTACCCTGTCCCCCTGCATCCCAGATGACAGAATAGATTCTATTTCTGGTTCTGGAGTGGTTTGGTAGATCCTTCTCCCCGCACAGCATGCTGGCATTAACATAGCCTGATTTGTTTTCTCACTAAAACCGTTATCAAGTAGATGCCCTCAGATATCTTAATGGCTCCTTGGTAAACTCCATGTTTTGAAGAGAAGTTCAAGAAAGAAAAAGGCAAAGGAAGACGAAAAGAAAGAAAAAAGAAAACTAGGAAAACCTACCAGCATCTAAGTCAGCATCACCCTACTCTGTATTCTGTGGTCCCCCCTCTGAATCTTTCTCCTGCAGCCATAGCCTGTACGTTCCTAGTTTGTGGGACTTGGGAAAGAGGCATAACCTAATAATCAGGACGTTACTTTACTTCTTTCTTTATAATGGAATCCAGATATCAACGAGAAAGGAGCAGGATGGGAAAAGTGACTCTACATTCTGAAAGGAAGTTCACTATTTACCTGTTCCTGAAAGCAAATTCAGAAACTCGATCAATATTTTAGTTGTAGGGTAGATCCAAAGTAATGTTTGCTTGTTAAGTATGGTGTTGACTGAAAAAATAAATAGAGATTCTTATAAATGCCAAGAAAGTTTTTGTTTGACTTTGGAGACAAATGGGTATCCCTTAAAAATTGTTTGAGTTTGGAGTAGGAAGGAGGCAAAACTAGTGAATCATGGATCTAAAAGAATAGAAAAAGAGCTGAGCGTTGGTGGCACACGCCTTTAATCCCAGCACTAGGGAGGCAGAGGCAGGCGGATCTCTGTGAGTTCGAGGCCAGCCTGGTCTACAGAGCGAGTTCCAGGACAGCCTCCAAAGCCACAGAGAAACCCTGTCTCGAAAAACCAAAAAAAAAAAAAAAAAAAGAATAGAAAAAGTATATTAGGAGTCAAAATACTGATGATGAGAAGGATAAAACAGAGCAAGTTTGATTGGAAATGAATTATTTTGTATTCTCTTTACTTGTCTGTACAGTAAATTTCAGGTTATTGGGCATCAAAATAAAAATACTGCAAAGACAACTGAGATTATAGGTACAGACCAGAAGTCTCAGACCTGATAAAGATTTACTCTGGGAGTAATATTATAATATATATTTTTTTTACATAAGAGGATCTCCTGAAGCTGGGCGTTGGTGGAACACGCCTTAAATCCCAGCACTCAGGAGACAGAGGTATTCGGATCTCTTTGAGTTCAAGGCTAGCCTGGTCTACAGAGTGAGTTCCAGGACAGCCTCCAAAACAATACAGAGCAACCCTGTCTTGAAACACCAAAAAAAAAATCTTCTATAACATCTAGTAACATATTGTCACCTTACAGATTATTAAATTGGGCTTCAGGCACTTAAATGGTAAGCCTAGAGTCACAAAGAAATTTGGTGTATGACACAGAACCAGCTGCCAACTTAGCCTTTGATTAAACCAAGCCTTCCTGCCCCCAAGCCACTGTCAGGAGAGCAGTGACTCCCAAAGCTATAAAAGTCGTGCATTTAAGGGTAAGTGTTTTTAAGGGAAAACTAATTCAGAGATATGAGAAAGAATCTGCGCATCTTCTCCAGAGTCCCAGAGACCATTTATAATGAGCTTGTATACACAAGCATCAGATACCACTGATTAACAATAAGAAAAGAGGGAGGAAAGCAGCAATATTTTTTGGTAGGAGTTTATCTTGAAATGTTTTTACTTATTATAGTTTCTATTGAGTTGGAAATACCAACATCTTATAGATTGAGAGCATCTGGGCAACAAGAATCAAAAGACAGACACTATTTCTGGGCTTTGTATTCACTTGTATTTTCTGAGCACTTAGCAATTCTTCAATGAATGACTAAATCAAAGTCTTTCATATGAAGTACACTTAATGTGCTCTTAATAATTTTTTTAGTAAAGATTTTAAGATACAGGTGGAGACGTAGCTCAGTTGGTATCCAAAGATCAAGATCCTCTTTGGCTACACAGCTAGTTCCAGGCCAGCTTGGGATACCCGAGACCCCATCTCAAAACAAAATTATGGCAGCAATAACAGCAAAAGAACTTAAAATAAATCAACATTTTGTAAAATTTTCCTGGAGTTTTTTATTATAAAAAAAGAAATGGTTTGTAATGTGGCAAAGCAAATTTTATAAAATTAAAACTGTCCCACTGTAAAATAACGGTCTTAAGTTCATTTGAATTGCTGTCTCCCTTCCTTCTAGTGAGGAAGGCTAACTTTCTAAAAAGGCACCTACCAGCAAATCCTACTGGCATATGCCACCACAGCCACTGATAACTACTTCAAATGCCATCCTAGAGCCTTCGTCCAGTAGCTGATGGAAACAGAAGTAGACACCCACAGCTAAACACTAAGTTGAACTCCTGGAGTCCAGTTGTAGAGAGGGGGGGGAGTGATGAGCAAATTGGGCAAGACTGTGTTGGGGAAACTCACAGAAACAGCTGACCGGATCAATTGAGAACACACGGACCCCAGACTAACAGCTAGGGAACCAGCATAGGACCAAACCAAGCCCCCTGAATGTGGGTGTCAGTTAGGATGCCTGGGCAGTCTATGGGGCCTCTGGCAATGGAACCAGCATTGATCCCTAGTGCACAAATGGACTTTGGGAGCCCATTTCCCATGGAGGGATACTCTCTTACCTAGATACACAGAGGAGGGCCTATGCCCTGCTCCAAATGACTTGACAGACTTTGATGATCCCCATGGAAGGCCTCACCTTCCCTGGGGAGTGGATGGGGGATGGGTTGGGGGGCCTTGGTGGGGAGCATGGGAGGATGGGGAGGAGAGGGATCTGGGAATGATACCTAAAATAATGTTGTTTCTAATTTAAATTAAAAACAAAAAAGCAAAATAAAATTTAAAAAAAGCATCTACCAGTCTAGCTCGGGACACAGGAGGTGAAAATGATGGTCATTTCTAATTACCTGACACATCTGAAATCCCCAGGTCTCTGTGTGACTCTTGATATATCGTTTCTGCTGTTTCTAAACACACACACAGACACGGATATAGAGCCACAGACAGACAGACAGAGGCAGACAGATACACACCCTACCTTTCCTCCTACACACACACCTGGGAAGCTACAGCTGTGGGTTACGGTTACCTCATGGGTCTCTTTTGCCAATGTTCCAGAATTCCCTGGCCCCTTATGAGTCTGGATTCACACCTGGACCAGGAGGTCTACCACCTCCTATTTTTCGTAGCGGTCTGCGGCTCCCAAGGAGAATCACGTGTTCGTACGGACCACACACTTCCAGCCTTGGGATTAAGGCACCGCCACTGCTTGAATCCCGGGTCTAGTCTATCTCCCGCTTTAAGAGGGATGCTCTCTTGACCTTGATCTCTGCAAATGAACTCATTCTCTCAGCTCAGCTCCCGTCCCCATCCCTTCTGAGAGCCAAGTTTGGTTGGCATGCCGTACCTCCTTGTTCTTCTAGAACAGACAATTATAGCCATGGAGCCCCTTGGCAAATTTTCTTTTAATTTTAAGAAAAAATGTTTTTAACAGGTAAACATTTGAAAACTGTCTTCCTACCATTTTTTTTTTCAACTAAAAAGGGCTTCCTTCTGTGGCAGGCACTACTCTTGCAATTATTTTTTTGTAGAACAAAAGGTAATCCGTCAGAACTAGCAAGGTTACAGAAAAGGATCAATTCCTAGATTTGCTTTTATGTTGCTGAATATGAGCAATAGATTAAAAAACCACACACACACACACACACACACACACACACACACACACACAGTACAAATCAAAACTCTTATATTTTGAAGCCAGAAAGAAAAACTGAAATGCTACTTGGGAACACAAGGGAAGAATTTGAAGGAGTTAGCAAACAATAGACTCTACAACATTTCCAGAGAAAGTGGAATTTTAGTGGGCAAGGGAGGAAAATATATTGTGTGGAGTGTTACAGCAGGACGTAAATTGAATTTCTGGTCATATTTTGTAAGAATAACGTGTGAAGATTGGAATTGCTTTTGAGTCACTATCGAGAGGTTGACTTAATTTTCTTATTGTTACCCCATAATGGTCCTAGATTTTGGGGATATCACGTTTAATTCTGTTTGTGGTCACACAATGTTCAATCTAGAGATTTCAGAAGGGCAGGAACTGTACATTCCATTGTCTAGACTGTGTATAGGTAACTGTACTCACCAATTTTCACTGATAAGACAATATCTATTGTACTTAGATACATGCTTAAGGCAGAAACATGGATTCTCTTTGAGTGCAGTAGAGAGGTAACGAACTTTATTTCTTTAATAGATGAATAACCAGCTGGATTAATTTTTTTGGAAACTTGTGCCTGCAGAAAGATGCAAGGTTTTTAAATTGAAAGGAGACTGAGACTGAGTTATGATGATGGGCAAAGGAAAATTTATGTGGAGAACAAAGTTTACCAGAATGAAAACCTGTAGATAAACACAGGAGCTACTGTCTGTGTACAGTTGCAAGCTCTGGAATCTGCCCTTTGGTGTCCCTGGGAACACTCTTGCTGGCCTCTGCATCTGCCACAGCATCCCAGAGAGTTCCTTGCCTTTGACTTTGGGGTAAATCAGTGGCTGTGGCTATGAGGGCTGAGATGAGGTCTTGGGCTAGGGGAATAGATTGTAGCATCTGTAATCTGTATCCTAGAAATTAAAATGGCGCCATAGTCATTAATTGAGGCAGACACACAGACTGAAATAGGAAGGGAAATTAAGATGAAAATACTGTCTGATTTTCATGTTTTATATCATATTATATGCAACATGGGCAGAACACATCTGATTTAACTCATGAAAGTAACTCCAGAGCTTGACACGTTTTGAGAATCATTTGCATAAAATTGATTACAAGGGGGACAGGAATAATATTTCTGAGAGGCCAGCACACAAATCACCTGAGAAGCGTGATTTTTAAACATCAAGCAATATTTATATTTCAAACTGAGCAGATAAGAGCATTGGGACAATTCACAACGCTGGGGAAAATGGGACAGACTCGTGTCTTGATCTTGGAGAAATAGGGGAAAGCTTAAACTTCCCATCGTTAGCAGTAGTCCTGTACAAATCCTTCTTGGGTATTCATGTCTAATATTTTAAATCAATCTTGGGAAACAGGCATTCAAGCCACCTGTCAGAAAGGTTCTATGTTCTGTGCCAGGTTTAGAATACCATAGTGAACAGACATAAATTGCATTATATGTATATATATATATAAATATCATATATATCTCCAGAACATTAGACGCCGTTAACCATTGGCATTTTTGAAGCTCTCTGGAGAATATATATCCTATAAAGATAAAATATTGGACTTAATTTAATGCCCCCTAAAATGGGTTTGTAGTCCCCTTGATCTTCTTGGAGTCTGGGAAACTGTTAGCTTGAATGCTTGTACTGGGGAGTAGCCATTGCCATCCGGTTGCTTTCTCTGAGTGATAACGGGTCTTGCATTAATTTCTTTCTCGTCTACAATATTTTACAGAGAGATTTCTGTTGCAGTCCTGGGTGAGTAAGTATTCTGGCAGAAGCAGGGGTTGCTCCAGGCCAGGATGTCTGCAAACTGTTTCTTCCCAAAATGTCAAAGCATCTAGCAATGACATCCATCATGCATCATTTTACGAGGACAATTCCCTGTGGGTCAGATCAAAGTCAGATAACATTATCCCAGACAAACAACCTGGGTTAAAATTGCCATTTACCCCAGGGACATTCTACATCTGGGCAAACTGTATTAGTACTTTTCCTGATTAATTCCTCCAGCTAAGGAAATCTTTGCCATAAAGTGTCCCTTTATTTAACTCCATGCAGAAAACAAATCCCAGATTGAACCTGATTTTTAAATATAGATGTGAGCACCATCAGTATACTGCTCAAAATCTGAGAGAGACTTGATCTAATAAACATGTTTTCCTTGTGTGGTTAACTAAGTTAGATTTAGGTTTAGGTGTGAGTGTTTCAACAACAAATATACCACCACCAACAACAAGAAAAATAAAAACAACAGAAATTTCAAAGTACTCCCCAGAACTCGTCAAGAACAATCCTTTGTAGAGGGGAGGAGTAGTCTTCTGGAGGGACGTACTCTGCTGTGTGTGCTTGCTGAGTTCCTCTCCACTCGGTCTTTGCTAAGGTAAAGAGAACTCTACTCATAATTAAATATGACAGGAGTCACATTCTAAATAGGAAGGAAGGATGGACAAGGAAAAGTAGAAATGTGCACTTTGGAAAGTGCTTCAGATATCCTATGTTGGTGTGTGTGTGTGTGTGTGAGAGAGAGAGAGAGAGAGAGACAGAGACAGAGACAGAGACAGAGACAGAGACAGACAGACAGACAGAGAGGCAAAACAGTGAGAGACAGAGAGATGACAAATTTATGGATGCACCCAGAACTTTGTCACGTGAACACATTTAGGCATGAAGAAGGACAAGAGACACTGCCCCTTGTCTAGGATTCTGCTAAAGTACAACTTGGAGATTTTATTATTTGGTTGTGGTAGAAAATTTTGCTATCCTGTCAAGTTTGTGTTTTGTTTTCAACTGATCTTTTTTTATTAAAATGTTTTTATTTATTTTACACACCAACCACAGTTTCCCCTCCCTCCTCAACTCCAGCTCCCCCACCTCATTTTTACACCCCCATCTACTCCTCAGAAAGAGTAAGCATGGCGCCGGGCGGTGGTGGCACACACCTTTAATCCCAGCACTCGGGAGGCAGAGGCAGGCGGATCTCTGTGAGTTCAAGGCAGGGCTGGACCAACAGCCTCCAAAACAATACAAAGAAACCTGTCTCGTAAAAACCAACAAAAAAAGAAAAAAGAAAGAAAAGAAAGAGTAAGCACAGCGTATCAAATTGAGGCAGGACCAAGCTCCCCCAATGCATCAAGGCTGAGGGAGGCACCCAACCAAAAGGAATAGGTTCCAAAAAGCTAATACATGCACCAGGGACAGATCCTGGTCTCACTGCTAGGGACCCCACAAACAGACTAATCTACACAACTGTTACCCACATGCAGAGGGCTTACGTCAGTCCTATGTAGGCTCCCTAACTGTCGGTCTAGAGTCCCTGAGCTTCCACGAGCGTGGGTCACCTGTCTCTGTGGGTTTCCCTGTTATGGTCGTGACTCCCATTGCTCACACAATCTCTCCTCCCTTGCTTCAGCTGGATTCCTGGAGCTCAGTCCAGTGCTTGGCTGTGGATCTCTGCATCTGCTTCCATCGGTTACTGAGTGAAGGTTCTATGATGGCAATTAGGGTAGCCACAATCTGGTTACAGGAGAAGGCCAGTTCAGACACCCTCTCCACTATGATACGAGTCCTAGCTAGAGTCATCCTTGTGGATTCTTGGCAGTTCCCCTGCCACCATGTTTCTCCCTAACCCATAATGACCCCCTCCATTAGGATCTCTCTTTCATTGTTCTCTTTCTCTGATGCTCCTCCAACTTGGCCATCCTGATCCCTCATGTCCCCATTCCCCATCCCCTCCCCTCTACTCCCTCCTCTCTTCCCCCTGCCCCCAATTTACCGAGAGATCTGATCTACTTCCCTTTCCCAGGGCGATCCGTGTGTCTCTCTTAGGGCCCTCCTTGTTACCTAGGTTCTCTGGGGCTGTGGACTCCATAGCCTGGTTATCCTTTGCTTCACATCTAATACTCACTTATGACTGAGTACATATGGTATTTATATTTTCTGAGTCTGGGAAGGGGAAGATTCATTGGTGCCTACTGTAAAATGATAACCGAATGAAGTGAGAGACGGAGGTGTTCTTTCACCAGTAGACAAAATTACCTTCGTGCTTCAAGACAGCATAGAGGATTCTCAGCCATCCATGTCAAAATACACAGTCGACATTACTCTTTGGACTTGAGGCTGTCCTCGGTTTGACTCTTCCAGGTAGGGTCTTAAGCTGCTGTGAAAAACAGGACTTTGAAAGGGCAGTCACAGTTGATTACATCTCTTTTCTAGTGAGTCAGCTTCTGCAGGAGGCTGAACGCTAATTGTGGATCGAAAATTCTGTGCACATCATCTCCAGCTTGAAATATACTTACATATATGCATATATATATATATGTTGAAATATATCTCAAGTTCTCACTTACTTTGACAAGTCTAGAGAAGCCAATACTTAGTATTTTTTATAGCAATGAACCTGGAATTGCAAACAGAACATTGCGTCTCCAAGATTAAATTCTTTCCAGCACAGACCCGACACTCTGTGTCATTTAGTACTCTGTGGGTATAAGACACCCTTAAAACTCTGTCTAACAATTTTGGCAGTTATATAAGAATTAAATCAATATTTAATCTTTGGATTCTATCACAGCATGTAGAAAACTTGATAAGAAAATAGTTTATGGTATTTGCCACATTTCACCAAGCCATTTGAGTAGCACTCCTCGGTCATTAGCCCCCTGCGGTTCTAATGGAAAGAATTCAGTCAATATTCATCAATGTTTATAAAGGACATTATGATTCAAGCCGAAACAAGAGTCCTTGAGACCCTATTATTGACCACTTGGCTGCTTCATGATTCTAGATAATACTTGGTCCTTCACATGTTTTTGCCACTGAGAAATATGAAGAAATATTTGGAATGGGGCAGAAAAGGAGAACAAATCTATAATGCTCAACTTGGATGACGTTTTTGATCCTGTTCGGCTGCCTGCATCACCACTATGACAGGTAACTCTTGTCTTCTGTACTTGGGCACAACATTAAGATGATCACCAGCATAGCAAACGGCACGTCTTCCTTCCTCCCATCTTCCTTCCTTCCTCCTGTCCTGCCCCTCTCCCTTTCCTCTCCTCTCTTTTCTTCCTACTCCTCTTGTCCTATCAGCTCCTTACCCCAATGCTCCCTCCCCCTCCCCTCTCCTTCTCTCTCTCTACTTTGAAATCACCTTTCATTTCCTTTCTCCATTCCTTTCTTTTCCTGTTTTTCTGAACATTCATTATGAAGAACACATCACGGGGCCGTGAGTTAGCCAGTTCCACATCAAGGTAAAGACGCATTAAATTCTAGACATAGGCTTGATATGGTTGTGCATACCAGACTCCCTAGCACTCAGGAGGCAGAGGCAGGAGAAAAATCATGAATTCTAAGCCAGCCTGGTTCACATAGCAACATCCAGGCAGGCCTATAATATAGAATATCACCAAGCAAAATAAAACAAACAAACAAATGAACCAAACATTTTAGCATTTGAGACCTAAGCCTTTACATTCTAGATGCCTTAACAAGACAGGACTGCATGGACAATCAAAAAGAACTGAGTCAGATATAAAGAAAAGGCAAACACTGGATACATTCAGAATAGATGTTATAGCGTATTTGCTTTATTTCCAAGATAAAAGGTAAATCACAAGCCTAGTACTGGCTTATAAACTTGGGCTTTATCAGTAACGATTTCTGAGCTTTCAACCACAATAGATGTATATTTCTAAGTATATAGGCGACGTAGCCTGGAACTTAAACATTAATAATGAATTGCTATGGAGGAATGTTTTATATGTCCACACACACATATACGTTTATTTACTTGTATGTATTCATTTCCCCTCTTAATTACTAATTCTTCAATGGACTCCACTCTCTTTTGGCTCCATTTCTGGTACCTGTGGTATAGACACATTCAGTGTAGACAAACTGAAGAATCTTGACCCTGCCAAATGCCAGTTCTTAGCAAGTGACTCTCCATTGTGCAGCTGACTGACAGGGATGCCCAGTAATGTCCCCATGGTTTCGCAGTGCTCAGCTGATGAACTGGGGAGAGTGGTGTCTACCAGCAATGACATTCTCTCACTGCCAGAAGACGTGGTGAGCATGGCTTTTCAGGCTGTGGGTGAGCACGTCTATCTATAATGAACTCAAGAAGAATTTAACAAATGTTCTCTTACTATAAAGAGCCTACGTGGGATTTTATGACCCTCCCTGTCCCTCCTGTACAACAAGACCAGCCAGTGTGCAAGCCATTCATAAAGAAAGAGCAGCCAGTATGCACACCATTCATAAAGACCAGTTAGTATGCACAGCATACATAGATACCAGCCAGTAGACACACCATTCATAAAGAGAGACCAGCCAGCATGCACACCACACATAAAGACCAGCCAGTATGCACACCATTCATAAAGACCATGTAAACAGGATTTAACCCTTTCTAGTTAAATTTGACACACATTCTTTTGTCAACTTTCAATTTTTAGAAACTTTGTCAGATATGGTGGGAGTAACTGACTCTGAGGATTATCCTGCATTTCCCAGAAGAGGAATGACATATGAAACTAAACGATGAGAAAAACACCATATAGTCGTTGATGATGTCTAGAAGAATCAGAGTAGAAATGATTGACCCTGGAAGAATGTTTTCAAGAGGGGAACACCCGACCTTGGATCTGAAAGATTACGAAAACAGTGATAGCGAGGCATGGACATGATGTATGTGCCCAGGCTTCCCCTCTATGTCACTGTTAACCTGCTCTACTGACTTCGCCAGCACATTCTTAAGCTGAACCTCCATTTTCTCATCTCCAAAATAAATCATTTAGACTTCATGGTCTTCAGGAGTCTAAGAAAAACAGCAACAACAACAACAACAAAAATGTGTGTACACCCAATGAATTTCAGGGGAGATAGTGAATGAGACAAAAACCTTTCCTAATTAAGGGTCTTTCAATCTATTAGAGGCCAAGTGACAAGAAGAGAGATAATTAGATTTAGAGTAGTTTCCATTGCAAAACCTGACCAGTATCACTGCCGAGACACACGAGACCCACGACTTTGAGATCAGGTTAGGGAGGAGAGAAAGAGAAGGATGAAAACTTCAAGACAAAGGCTGGCATACTGTTTGAGTAGCACTATGTGCTAGTACTGCATGCATCATCCAAAGCGCGTCCTAGTCTGTCCCTCTTTTACCGAAGACGCAAAAGCCTGAACAGGTTAGGCATCACGTTCAGCTTCTAAGGTAACTAGCAGGAAAGCTAGACCCAGAACCCTTCATTGTCGCTGTGCTCAGTGATGCACTCCATAACTGCGATACTGAAGGGTAGTCCAGGCTTTGACCTGGTGCGAAGAGAGGAGAGCAGGGAGCTCTGCCACTGTGGTACTTGATAAGTAGGGGACCATCCGCCTGAGATGCGGTTGGGAGGCAGGGCAGGCTCTCCTCCATTGGCCTATGAAGGTTGGGGAGCGGGTTTAATCGTGAGATAAGCATGCAGGCTTTGCTGAAGAAACCAGGAAGCAGTCTACCGACCGAAATTGGAGTTCAAGAGTTAAATTCTAGTCCTGGTGGAAGATTCGAGACAAAAGAATCCGCGTTAGGGAGCTGTGCTGAGGCAGCAGTGGGGTCTTTGGTGTATCTTCAAGCAGTGAAATCTCTGACTGAGCCCAAAGCCTGGAGATTAGGCTGGTGGGGGGTGGGGGAGGACAACATCCAAGCTGCATGATGATTGAGAATGAGTGGTTCAAAATCCAAAGATCTGTTCTGGAATGACAGTGACTTACCAGCTATGGGCAATTCAATTAAATATCCCCTGAGCCCTCAGTTTTGTCAGTGGAATGGGCTCATGGACACTTACTCTCTGGAAACGCTGTTCATGTCAAACCACACAGTATGTGTGAAGTTGCAAGGGGAATGCTGACACCTTGTGATGGGACTGGTGAGAATTCCCATCAGGGGTTAGTAACAGAACACCGGGGAAAGAGAGGTTTGGTGTGGTAGACATGTTTTCTCTCACATAAATGTCACGAGACTCCAGGCTAGAGTGGAAGATTCCACACCATCCAGGGCCTCAGCTTCTCTTGCTTGTTCTGTGTGTTTAGAATACCTTCCAACGTACGGTGTAGGATGGATGTACTCTAGTTCTCGCCATCATTTGATGGGCTAAAACTAATTTACATGGTTAAAGAAGTCACAAGTGAGGCTGAGCAATAAATACTGTTAAACCACAGAACAATGCTCCAAGCTTACTTTTCAATATTATGTTGCTGTGTGAGGAAGAGACGATGGTGTTTCAGGACAGTCAGAAGATCTGGTGTGGTTTTGTGGTCCATGACTGATACCAGCAGAACTACTTTTAGCAATTATAGTACTTAATCATGGCAATAGCAAGTCATAGGGTTCCAGAGGGATCTGATGATGTAAAATTCATGCCTTGTCCTCTAGACACCTAGTAAAAGTCAAAAATTAATTTTAGACATCTGACTGGTCACTCACTGTACCTGTTGGTTGTCCTTGATAAATACGGTTTCTTGTGCAGTTAGAGATAACCCTCCCACAAAGTTACAACTAATGAGATGTGAATTAAAAGGGCATGCTCCCCACTCATGTGGCCACTAAATGCCTTCCACATGGGAGGCTCTGTTTAATAAGTGACATGGATACTAAATACAGTATAGATTGTATATGCATGTAACACATTTGACATACAGACATATGTATATACATACTTATACGCATATATACATATTTATATACACACATAGTATACAGTAACTGTGGAGTGCTGTGATCGTTATATATTATCTCAACTAGACGGATAGAGCACTTTCTTCTACATGTTTGGAGGTATGCGTACTGCTGGCATTGCAGAGAGATCACAGTTAACAGGAAACGGCCAGAGGATGGAGGGAAGAGACATTTCTAAGAGTCTTTTCTTTGACGTATGTAGAAAGCTACTGGTAAAAAATAGTCCAGAACGTACTGTCATTTCACCTCTGGGTATATCCGTTATGAACCAGAATAGTCATCCTCTGTGAAGAGAGCTGGGCCACCTGTTCGCTGGCTGTGCCCCTGTTCTGGTTGCTGAGACACTCAATATTCCCCGGCTCTCTCAGGGAAAACAGCGGAGAAAATTTCCACCACAGGCTTTTGCATTATCTTATTGAACATCATGGTCCTATGTTGCTCATCTAATTCTAACAACATGGCTTCCTGGTGGGGGGGGAGCATTCTGTTTCACAGAGACACCGAACTAAGGTTGTTCCTATGGAAGGGTTGGCATATCCAAGTTCCTACGTGATAAACTCGGGTAATTTAGCTTTGTTGATACAATCAGCTACGTCATCCAATAAACAGATAAGAGCAACTGATACAATCTGTTTTGCTGATGAAAATGATATTGTGATGTCTTTTTTTACTTAGAAATCAGATGAATGAAAACATGACAGTGGGCAGAACTGTAAGGAAAAGGCAAGGAAAAGCATCTAGCCATCCCTGTGAATCAGGCAGCTAAAAAGATCAAGTAGAACGAATCTAACCTACTTTGAATAAAGTAGAGCTTCTGGGGGGTGCTAAAATGGAGAGAAGAATGAGGACAGATTTTACAGTAGAGCATGACTTGTATAACTAAGAAATTAAATATATAAATGGACAGAATAATTTCTATTTTAAATCTGAGCTAAAAGCCTTAAAACCAAGTTGAAGACATATGCCAAAGAAAAGAGGGAAGTAGATATTGGAGATCTTAACTGTTGAAATTATGAAGGCACTAGCAAACGTGCCCAAACTAATTAAAAGGTGGAAAGAACACAAAATGAGATTTAAACAGATGAGAAAGTAATTCCATAAGAAATTCTTTGATTTGAAGATTCAAGATGTTAGTTAACAATTTCTAGACAGTATCGATGGGCTCTGTATCTATACCCTGTGTATGACTGCCAAGGCATAACTTGGAAAACCTCCCAAGCTGGTAAGAATTCACTCAATGGACAACCAGTCTACAGAAGAGGAGAAGAGGGATATCATGTTCACAAATGAATTCAAAGACAGGGAAACTATACGAAGAGTTGACTAGAAGAAAATAATTAATCACTTAAAAATGCAAGCCCAGCTAATCATTAATTCATGAGGACAAAAGATTGAGAGACTAGAAGTCTTTAGCATGGTAAGATACAATTAAATTGTGGTTTTTGTTTTTTGTTTTATTTTGGGGTTTTTTTTTTTTGGTTTTTTGAGACAAGGTTTTTCTGTATTGCTTTGGAGGCTGTCCTGGAACTCGCTCTGTAGACCAGGCTGGCCTTGAACTCACGGATATCCACCAGCCTCTGCCTCCTGAGTGCTGGGATTAAAAGTGTGCACCACAAATGCCCGGCTAATTGTGGGTTTTTAAAAAATGATTTCATTTATAATCTCATTAATTAATAAT
>NW_024429204.1:6572500-6710000 GCF_017639785.1 Mesocricetus auratus | reverse complement strand
TTTTACCTATTCTGGGATAATAAAAGTATAAGATAAGGAGCCATTTTATTTTCATTATGGCCTAGTTAGTATTGTGCCTTGCTTTTTGTATCTCATTTAAAATTAATTTCCACAGACACATTTTTCTAGCTTATTGCCATGTACTTGCAGGTCAGCAAGCAAAATAATACTCCTATCCTTTACTTGCTTTTGGACTATTTTTACAGAGCCAGTTCTTAATCTGAGAATCATAGATATAGAAAATCAAACAAAAAAATATTAAGTAGGACACCCAGGAGAGTGTTACATGAGTTATTTATGTATATGCATATATGTGTATCTGAATATTTGTAAGTACATTTAAGTTTTATAGGATTTATAAGTATTTTAACTTTAAATATCGCTACCAATAATAAGATAGTAACTGGACACAGATGCTGAAGACACTTAGCTTACCCCTTGTTTCTCTGCAAACACTGTAATCACTTCCATTTTGTGTGTGAATCCCTCAAGTGATTGGATGACCTTCACTTTTGAGAAGATTAAATAGCTCCCTTGTTTACACTCCTGGAACTCAGCAATTTAAAATAATATTATCTAGGAAGATAAACTGAAGCACAACCTGTTTGCACTACTTCATATCCCAAAATAATGGAGTCAGAAAATAATGAGATTTCATTGAATTATGTATTAGCTGTTATACTGCAATGAGCTATTAATGGGATATGTGATTCAATTAATTCATGGCGTGGACTTTCAGAAAACACCGGTGAGATCACGCTAGACAAGAGGGGAATTATGAGAACAAACGTTTCAAGTGTTTCACATGAAGTTGTCAGGACACATCTAAGACTAGTGGTTAAAATGTTTAAAATCAAATTTGCATTCTGATGATTTGAAATATTTTGAAAAATGTGTTGTCTCATTCGAGTTTTTAAATTTAAGTTTACTGGGATCAAAAGGGCTCACATTCGTTCTGTAATGTTTCATTAACCCTTCGAGACCTAAAATATCTCCAGCTGTGCCTGCTGTTGCTGTGTGTACAGAGTCATGAAAACACATCAGAAGGAAACAAAGCAGCAGCAGAAAAATCCTTGGGAAGTTTCCTGGAAAATATATCTGGCTCTGAAAAAAGTTGAAGACAGATTTTTCTTAGAAAAGAAAATATTATATCAAGCTGGCCCCCGATCAAAGGTGTTAAAAGAAATTCTAAATGTTTTTGCTTTTTTTTCTCATTTTGGTTGATAATGGAAAACAAGTCCCACTAGGAGAATTCAAAGTCAAGAACAAGCAAAATGTTATATAAGCTTTGGTTTCAGCTTCAAAGAAAACTGGAGGGAGTTGGGTAGGGGCATTAGGGTACATATGACTACATTGTATTGTATGTATGAGATTCTCAAGAATCAAGACAAATATAGCAAACATAACTTTCATACACTGACTAATGTCATGTCTCACAAGAAAGAGTGGTATTTATCATTATTATTGTTAAGTCTAGAGCAAATCAGTGTGGAGATGGAGTTTTAATCAGTTTGTATACTCCTAGTTTTATTAGGTACTTTTGAAAAAAATCAATTTGTTTCCTTCACATAAAGGCATATTGGCAAGGAGGATTCTGCATGTCACATACCATGTGAGGAGTGATGTGCTGTAATTATTTAGGTGATTTAAAAGACATATTTATTTCAACAGTTAAATATTTATCCTAGCCGGGTGGTGGTGGCGGCGCACGCCTTTAATCCCAGCACTCGGGAGGCAGAGGCAGGTGGATCTCTGTGAGTTCGAGGCTAGGCTGGACCGACAGCCTCCAAAATAATACAGAGAAACCCTGTCTCGTAAAACCAAAAAAAAAATTTATCCTAACATTTGTTTAAAAACAACAAAGTGGCACTTCAAAACATCATTTGTCTGATATTGCCTATGATAAGATTGATTCAGTATCAGGCTTAAAAAAATTTTGCCAAATTTAAATGACATAGCAAAAATATTACACATGTAATGACATGCACCATAAATAGAGAGTCAACATGTGACACTTATCTTACTAGCTCTGAGCTTCCTTATTCCATATGACCTCTCTGGTTTCATGAATTTACTTGCAAAGTTCATTATTTAATTTTTTTCTTTACAGCTGTATAGTATTCTATAATGTATATGTACCACAGTTTCCTTATTCATCTGCCAGTTGTAGGACTTTTAGGCATTTTCCATTTCCTAGCTATTGAGAATAGAACAGCAATGGGCATGTCTGAGCAAGTGTCTGTGGAATGAATTATGAGAAAAACTATCTCAGCTGTATTTATTTTTATTTAACATGGTGGTTCTCAGACTTCCTAATGCTTCAGCCTTTTAATACATTTCCTCATGTTGTGGTGACCCCCAACCATAAAATTATTTTCATTGGTATTTCACAACTGTAAGCTTGAGACTGTTATGAATAATAATGTAAATATTTTTGGAGCTAGAGGTTTGTCAAAGGGGTCACAACCCACAGGTTGAGAGAATCTGATTTAACACATCCATTATTAGTTGGAGAGTAGTATTTGGTCAAGCCAAAGGATTTTCCCTCCATTTTCTACTTTCTTGTTTTAAGAAAAGTATCTGACAATGCAACATTTTTGGCGATCACTACATCCTTGGGCTTATCCTGTAACTTGAAGGGCAATAGCCAGTGAAGACATTTCCATATCTGTGTCTTCACAGCTCTTTCCTTTGGAAATGCTTTATAACTGTGGTGGGTATCTCTGGATAATTCACAATAATCTCATCTAGGATCCTTAATTCATCCCTTGACAGAGTCTTTTTGTTCTTTGAGAGGATGAGTAGGCCGTCAGTTTCGTGGACATCTTTGGAGAAGGGTTGTCGTGTTTGTGTTTGTTTTTAACCACGGTATCTGAGCAGTCATCTACTTGACTTCTTTCTTTGGCCTTCCCTACCTAGGTCATGTGTTACTCCATGTTCTCCCACGAGGCACCACACAGTCCTGTCATTGCTCTCAGCATGGAGCAGGGCTTTGCTGCAATGTCACCCTGAATTCATCTTCAGATTCTCATCTTCACCTGGCACCCTGAGTCTGCTAATTACAAACAAATGTATCCAGTGCATTTTTGAACATCATAAGTGCTGTCACCCCAGTGATGACCACAGGCAACATCTTTGCCATGAGGATTATTATTATTATTATTATTTTCTCTGTATTGTTTTGGAGGCTGTCGGCCCAGGCCGGCCTTGAACTCACAGAGATCTGCCTGCCTCTGCCTCCCGAGTGCTGGGATTAAAGGTGTGCGCCACCACGCCCGGCTGCCATGAGGATTATTAAGGCCTCATATATATTTGAAATTTACCTGAACAATTTTATTTAGATTTTTTAATACTAGCTAAGTGTATGGGCATTGATCCCAGACTGCCTGGGTCAGACTGTCAGCTTCAAGTATCAGTAGCCATGAAACTGGCCACAATTAAAATACCAAACAACCAATCAAAAACCAAACAACTTTTGACATTTTCTCAAATTCAGACTAGGATAGAGAGCATTACTGACAACATAGGAATGTGGTGAAGATTAAAGAGACTCATTATGTCAAACTCAGCCTGCTCTGAAGAGTGCCAGCTGCTATTATGATCAGTAACAAATATTTATTGAGTGATGACTACAGCTCAGACAGACGTTCTGATGCAATTTCATCTATAATTTATTATTGTATAGTCTATCATGATCTCATGGTACAAAATTTGATTCCTTAATTTCTAATTTAATAGCAGATTTAAAGAATTTGACAACTGTGTATTAAACCTGGGATTGTGACACTATTTAGTGTTATTAATGTTCCATAATAAGACTTTTTTCCTCCATATGTGAGACAGAGAGAGAGAGAGAGAGAGAGACAGACAGAGACAGAGAGAGAGAGATAGAGAAAGGCAGAGATTGAGAGATCAAGTGACTCATGGTCAAATATTTGCTGTTTCTAAAGATGATTATACTTATTCTGTGGTACTATGAATTATAGCTTGATTATCATTGGCTTAAAAGTTAATATACACAGATAAGTGAATACATACCGTATTTGTCTTCCTGGGTGAGGGTTACTTCTTTCAGGAGGACCCTTTTCTAATTCCATCTATTTACCTGCAGTTTTCATGATTTCATTTTTTTTTAAACGTGGCTGAATAACATTACATTGTGAAAATGTACCACATTCTTTTAAAACTCTGTTTCTCTGTTGAGGCACATGTAGTTTGTTCCCAGTTTCTAGCTGTTATGAATACAGCAGCAATGATGGTTGAAAAATTGTCTCTCTGGTCGGAAAAAAGCATCCTTTGGGTATATGCCCAAGAGCGTTATAGCTAGATCTTGAGGTACATACATTATTATCTTACTGAAAAATTGCCAAGCTGATTTTCATACTGGCTGTAATGCATTTGCACTTCCACCAGCAAGGGATGTGTGTTCCCTTACTCTACATGCTGGCCAGCAAGCACTGCCATTTGTTTAAATGATCTTAGCCATTCTGATGGGTGTGAGATGCAGTCTCACAGTAGTTTTAATTTCATTTGATGGATGGCTGAGGATATTGAACATTGTTTTATGTCCTTCTCAGCCATTCGAGTTTCCTCTTTTAAGAATTTTCTATTTAGATGTGTACCGATTTCTAATTAGGTAATTTGCTTTCTTGATATCTAGCTTTAAAAACATTTTTTTAAATGTATTTTGGACATTAGCCCTCTATTGGATGTGCTGCTGGCAAAAAATCCTTTCCCGTTTTGTTGGCTGCGGCTTTGTATAAATGACCATGTCTCATGTGTTAATTTAATTAATCAATTAATTTAATTAATTGAATATGAATGTATCAATTAATCTTAGTGCTTGCGCCAATGGTGTTCTATTCAGAAAGTCTTTTCCAATGTCAAAGAGTTCAAGGCAACTTGTTTTCTTTCTTTAAGTTTGATTTGAATGGTATTTTTCATTTATTTTACAAAGGGACTGCAGTTTCCCCTCCCCCTCCCCTGACTTCCCATCTATACTCCCTCCCCTTATACCCTTCCTCCATCTCCATTCAGAAAGGGGCAGGCCTCCCACGGGGCTTGAAGGAAGCAGGGCACATCAGGTTGAGTCAGGATCAGAGTTGCCTCCTCTTGCCTCAACCTGGGCAAGGTAATCCAGCATGGGGAACAGGTCCCCAACATTTTCTTCTATCATGTTCAGTGACTATGGTTTTGTGCTGAGGTCTTCGGTCTATTTGCAACCGCGTTTTGTGCAGGGTCATAGGCATGGTTGTCTTTGCATTCTTCTACATGTAGACATGCAGAATGACCAGTGACATTTGTTAAAGATGCTGTCTTTTTTTTTTGCAGTGTATCCCCGGTATTTGCTGCTTCCATATGAAACCCACAGAGACAACTGAATCTATCTATTGCTTTTGGTAGGATGGCCACTTTTACTATGTTAATCCTATGGATCTATGCTCATGTAGGGTCTTTCCGTCTTCTGCTATCTTCAATTGTTCTCTTTAGTGTCTCAATTTTTTTTATCATGCAAGTCTTTCACTTGCTCAGTTAGAGTTACTCCAAGGCGTGGTTACAGATGTGGCTGGATGGATCTCTCGCTACATTTTATATTATTCAAAGCTATTGCAGAAGATGTTTCCCTGATTTATTCCTCTGTTCATTCGCCATTTCTTGGCATATAAGAAGGCAACCAATTATTAGTGAGCTAATTTTGTGTCCTACTATGTTGGTGAAAGATGTTAGAGTTTCCTGGTAGAATTTTTAGGGCAACTTACATGCACTATCATATGATCTGCAAATAAAGATACTTTGACTTCTTCCTATCCAATATGTGTCCCATTAATTTCCTTCATCCGTATTACTTTTGCTAAGACAGTACTATATTGCATAGATGTGGAGAGAATCTCATAAAATTCTGTCCTAAAACCATTGGCCTGTTACTGATTGTGTTTTTGTACTGATAAACAGGCATCTGGGTTTGGCATGAGTCTAATTCTAGGTGTTGATATCTGGTCTTGTTTTTGTGGGTAGATGTTTGCTTCCTTGGTTTCTGTTGCCCTTTCTGTTTATTATGAACGTGTGGTTGGGTGGATGGGTATCACCTGGTGGGGATTTCTTCTGAGATCCTGCTAGTTGTGGTTATTGGGGGTTCTGGGTAAAACCTGTCACTTGGGATTGGGAGCTGACACTCGGGAATGGGGATGAGCTGGGAGGTGCAGCTGAGGGATTCCACAGGAGGTAGGAAAGCAGAGTGTCTCACCAGGATCTGCTTAGTCACCTGGAATTGGGGACAGAAGGTATGGAGAGGCCAAAATACTTAACCTGCTACAGAACTGGGGATGACTCTGGGGGCTACAGGGGGGGGAAAAAGGAGGATGGGAATCTGAAGCTCATCTACCTGCTTCACTGCCTTCTCTGGCAGGCTTGGCTGGTGGGTTCCTAGGGAACTCATGCTGGAGCTGGGGGGGGGGGGGCTGGGATGATGGGTGGAGTCACAAGGAAGGTTGGAGGGAGAAGATCGGTGTGATCCGGGGACAGGAGAAGGGGGTGGAGTGTGGGGAGAGACAGCTGATGGTCAGCTACAGAGCTGTGAGGAGACTGGCATTTTGTCTGGACAAACTGAGAGCGAGGTGAAGATTTGTAGTTAGCCTACCTGCTTTCCTGGCTGGCCTGACCTGACTGGTTCCATTTTGCTGGGGATTCTTTCCGAATTTATTATGTGCTTTCAGCTTTCTGTCTGGTTTTATAATCTTACAGTCTTCCGAGTTTCAACAGATGGTGAGTCTTTCTGGGGTTAGATGAGCAATTAAAGAGCTGTCTCGTTGCTTTGTGTCAGTACATATGCTAAATGTGAACAAACCGCAGTCTTCTCTTGCCTTACTTTCCTCTTTGGGACTTCAGGAATAGAAATAATACTTCTTCCTGACTGGGGTGAGGAATGAGTCATAGGGAAAGATGTTATATCCAATTCGGTTAATAGCCACCAAAGCTGGGTGAAGGCATAGATCCGCAATCCTGCTTCTAAAAGTAACTTGGTATAAAAATGTCCTCAGTAGGAAGTCGCAGCACAGGATCAGATGATGTTAAAAAAAAACAGAGGTTACAAATTAACCTTCGTGGAATTAATTACCCAGAAGGCCTTTGCTGGCCTTAAAGGCACAGGCGTCTACTCTGCTAAATGTTCATCCAATGTTCACCTTTATGGAATGCTAGCTGGGGTACGTACTTAATATCCATCCCTGCTCTACTACCTAGAGATTCACCTAACGACATAGGCAGTGGTAGAATTCGCGAATGGCATTCCTGAAGCGTTGGGTTCAGTACTAGTAGAAAGAGGCATGGTGATGGCGGGGGAACAAAAAAAATATTGCACTGGATGAGAACCAGAAAGACTTTGATTACATTCAACAAACATTTATTGCAAATCATGACTACAGTACAAAAACATCTACACATGGATGGTAAATCTGGATAATCAAATAATGCCATCTTTGCCCAGAAGAAATTTATAGTAAATTTAGAACAGGCAGAGTTATATTGTCAATGCCCAGGGGGTGCTAAATAAATGTCTATTAAATAATTGGCAGATGCCATGGAAAGAGTAAGGTATGGTTATTAGAGTGAACTATGGATACATTTTTGGGTGAAAGAGCTGAAATGCCAATGTTTTCGGGTTCACTCTAAGTAAAGCAGACTTGGGCCATGAGAAGACTTGTTGGCATTGAGACTGGCACACGCTGGCTTGCAGGTGTGAAAAAGTCAACTGGTAAGAGCAGCTTGGTGTGCTTGGGGATTCAGGGTTATGGTATACAGTCTACAGAGAACATGGAGCTATAATGAAGCCTAAGATCAAATTATAGAGGTCTGCACCTGCTTCGGAGCTTAGACGATGGGAAACACTCACCTTTGGAAAGGCCAGCAGTGTTGTGCTCATAGACTTTAACTCATAGCAAACAGTTTGGTGCACAGTCCTTCACCATGAAGTGAAGCTACGGTCTGCTCAAGCTGAGATTGCTGAACTGAGAGCTGGGAAGAGGTGCATGGCTTATATTTAATTTGATCAGGGACAGCGTGCCAACACCAAGATACCTTTTGCAGGGATTGGCACGCTCAGAGGTTTCTTTTATAATGCTTATATTGAAATCTTCTCAATGAATATGTTTGAGGTAGAAGTTGGAGAACCAGGTCAGAGGGCAGGAGCATCTGAGACAGGAGGAGAAAATATCAAATGAAGAACAAGGTTTTGAGTCTGGAAAGTGGGGAGCTGGTCTACATTATCTGTAAAGTCCTAGAAACTATGAACATTTGTATACATATTAGGAAATGAGTTTCCATTAGAATTTCAATAGGTCTGTGTTCCCAACTTAACAGTTAAGGACTGTCATTCTAGATAGGAGAGATGACTGAGTTTCATAAGTATGAAACTTACAGATATATTTCATGTGTGGATATTAGTACAAGGATATTAGTGATATGAGAAAACAGAATTGCAAACAATGTAGAGATAATGTAAGTTGTACATCTGGGAAATGACCATTTTCTGATAATAAGAAAAATGAGAACCTAACAAGATAATTAAATAATTTCCTACATTAAAGTGATAGATTTTTAGAATAAAGTAATTTGGATCACAATACTGCATACAATATAAAGTAAATACATACAGTACTTCCTTTATTCCTAATTGTTTTGTCATTAGATGGATTATACTTGCAGGAAAACTCAAAGATCCTTCTAAGGAGAAATAAGAGGAGAGTGCATAAAGAAGAAATGAAATAAGAGACAGAGAGAAGAAAAAAGGCCAAAAAACAAAACAAAACAAGAACAGAGCCTCAAATCCAGCTCTGTTGCAAACTATTTGTTTTATTTCATTAAAAATTCTCATATAGTATTTTTGGTCATATGTTTTCCCTTTCCCAAGTTTCTCAGATCCTCTCCCCTCCATGCTGAAGCAACTCCCCCAACTCTCAGAAACAAAACAAAAACACTGTTTGAAACAATGTAAGCCGTTGGTATCAGCATTCAGTGGTAGGCTGAGTAGATTAGAGGGGCTAAGAGGTCAAATGACTTTAATTCTCAGTAACTTTGTGACTTTCAGAAAAAAATAGGTTGTCTTTCAAATTCTCATTTATCTTATTTAAAAAATGCAAATACTGAACTCTTCAAATCTGCTTAAGAATGGAGATGAGTTCTGTTAACTGACTTGGTGCTAGACATTCAGACAGGTTCTTATTACTAAAACATGACAAATTCTTTGGTGTTTATTATAGTGGAGGCCAACACAAACATTAATTTCAGAATGAATACAAGTTAGAAAATATAGAAAGTAAAATTTTAGACCAGTGGGATTATTTAAAAATTCTCTCTAATCAGTTTGATTAGTGAGTATATTAAATACGTTGAGAGAAATTGTTATGTAACTGAAACCAGGCAGATTCATAATCGCTGCTCATCCATTAATGGACTTCAGTGAAAACGAACTACACTTGCTGACCAGCATGCAGCTGAATGGGAAGTACTCAGGGGTTCCAAACTGGCATCACATAATTTGTATTGATTTGCCTTCAGCCTCTATGTGACTTACTAAAACAAGTCAATTGGAAACAAGTCTTGGTGGACTGAACCACTATTTTCAGTTAATCCTCTACATGATGAGATAGGAATATATCAGCTACTAAGGCTTTCTCCTAGAAACACTTTTAAACTTTGAATTAAATTCGTCAACCAACTAAAATAATTATGTGAGGTTGTTCTAACAAAGTCCCATAAACTTGGCCCTCCAATTCTGAAAACCAGAACCTAAAGTTGAAATGATGGCAGCTTCATGCACAGAGAGGATTCATTCTTTGCTCTTCGCAGCCTTAGGAGGTATTAGATATTTATTAATGTTTCTTGTCTTCTAATTGCATTAATTCAGTCTCCACTTTCTTGCACGTGGGTGTCCATGCATGAAAGCATGTGTGTATGCATGCATGTGTTTATGTATAAAACCTTCCTTTGCTTTTTCTCATGGACTCTGTGATGAAAGCCAGACCCCACAACAACCTAGAATGATATCTTAATCTGAAGATCCTTACATCTATAAAGATTCAGATGGAAAGTAAAATGGATGCTCACTTTTTTTGACGTATAAGGTATTAGTCACAGCTTCTGGGGATTAAGAAAGGAATACATATGTAGGACATCATCTTCTCTTTTTTTCTGACTAGCACTGTGCTTGCCAGAAACTTAATGTATGTACAAGTTCTGTTTAGAATAAATTATTTAAAAATGAGAGCGAAGCAAATTATGTAAATAGAGATACAAAGATAGGAGAAAATTATCTTGGAAAAAAAGACATTTTTTATCTTATCATGAGTCAGAAGTAGAAAATGCTTTATTTCTTCCTGAAAAGATTTTTTAAAACTTAAATATTTTTTGAGGCAAGAACATAAAGGAAACAATAGGAATAAAAGTTGCCCCCAACTACACAGATTCTTCAAAAAAGAAACGCAAGTGGTTGGAATATAAATAAAATAACCCATTCTTATTAATAGGGAAAAGCATTTTCCATCTTCCATTTCCAACTGGTTTTTCCTTTGATGGATGTCAACAGGCTCCCAAGAATGTACCAGAAGTGGATTTACTGACTCTGTTAGCATCTAATCTTATTCTATCAGAACACAGTCATCCTCAACTCAATGACTCTGTCATCATCTAATCTTACTGTATCTGAAGACAGTCATCCTCAACTCACTGGCTCTGTTAGCATCTATTTTATTTTATCTGAAGACAGTCACCATTAATACGTGTATTTCCCAGTACCTTCCTAGCACCTGCCTGCAATGAGAAGAGGGAGGACACATATAGTATCAGAACACAGTGGGGTAAGAAAGAGGTGCAATGATGGTCCCAAAGAGAGAGAAAACATCAAATCTTGTGGATGAAAGTCAGAGTGGAGACAGCTGGGTGTGGTTGTTCACACCTGGAATCCCAGCTCTCAGTAGACTGGGGATTGAGGTAGGAGAATTGCTACATGTTCTAGGATTATCTGGACCACACAGAATCAGATCACTCTGGGTTACAGAGTGAGAGTCTGTCTCAGTAACACCAAAAGTCCAAACAAACAAACAAAAACCAACAACCTACTACCACCAGATGGGAAAGACCAGTGACCACACAAAGGTATTCTTCTGTCCATTCACAGGTTACAAACACTGTGGTTGACAGCAGCCCTATAGAATCTGGTGATGTCAGAGTTTCTCAGCCTCCCCTCATCTTTTGTGTTTTCCTTGTTTCTGATCATTGGCTCTATAGACATGCAGCTTTATTAATAACCAGGAGATTTCACCTAACTGCCTCCTGTCTCTGTTTCTTACATTTTGTTCTTCCTTTTATCTTAGTTTTCTCTGCTTAATTTAGTTTACTTATTTATTTATTTAGAGAATCTGACTTGATTAATTTAAGGACTTATTCATTTTTCTGAGAATGGTGTCTGTTATTAATAAAATTCTATTTTTTTTACTCTATTAAAAGTCCACATATTTAGTCATGGAATTTTCATTTAGCACCAAATACTTGACAGTTTTTCCTCTTAATTTCTCTCTTAACTCCTGTGCTCTTTCTAAAGATCTCATTTTTTTAAATTATTTTTTTCTAGGGGTATTCCCAGTATTTGGTCAGTATTTTTGTCTTCAGGTAAAACAGTTTGTGTGTCTTAAGATGGTTTACAATCTTTAAAGATGATTAAGGGTTTGGATAGAGTTCATCTTCCCAAAGGCATTCCGTGCCTTGTAATGAATGTGCTTCCTGCTGTTATGGGTAGAATGTTGTGACTAAGAGGTCGACGAGATAGCCCAGTCGACAGGAGCACTTTCCACCAGCCCCAATGACTCAAAGTTCAACCCCCAGGACCTATGTAGAAGGAGAGAACTGACTGCCTCTGGTTGTTTTTTGACCTCCACACCCCTTGGCATACAGATGCTCCCCCACACATACATACAATATAAGTGCAACTCTATTCATAAGTTTTTATGTTTACGAATTCAACTTCTGTTTGTTTACTGCAGCTGCTCTCTCCTGGGTGGTGACTTAGAGCTCCCTCTGGTGGCTGAGATAAAACCTGTGTGCTTCCAAAATTAGCAAGTTAAGAGCAGCTGCTAAGGGGATCGCAAGCCATCTTTGAACATTCTTTGGCAAGATGAATTTCATTTTAAAAATAGTACGAATAGGCACGGAGATGGAAAACCCCATTGATCATCATGAATGTAACTATCGTCTTTCCACTATTTTCTCAAGTCGTGTTGTCTCTAATTTCTGTGTTAAAACTGAAAACCAGCTGGGCGTTGGTGGCTCACACCTTTAATTCCAGCCTTGGGAAGGCAGAGGCAGACGAATCTCCGTGAGTTGGAAGCCAGCCTAGACTACCGAGTTAGTTCCAGGACAGCTAGGGCTGTTACACAGAGAAACCCTGTCTTAAAAAACCAAAATAAAAATTCAGGACAACCTGCAAAATAATACAGAGAAACCCTGTCTCGAAAAGCAAAAACAAGCAAACAAACAAACAATAAATAAATAAATCCCTGAAAACTAGTCTCTGTGCCATAGATACAATAAATTAATCATAATCTCTACTGTGTCTACTGTACCCACCCTGGTCATATGCGCTGCATCAGGCTAAGCAGTCAGCTACTCTGCATGCAAAAACTGAAAGCTCATTACTTGTTTTCATGAGTTAAACTGAACTTCCAAAATTCCAGTGTTGTTGGCAAGACATCCTGGTCCGTAGAGTGCTTACTGTATAGTCATGAGGCTTGCAGTTAGTCTCCGGCACCCGTACAAAAAGCTGGGCATGGTGGCAGGTGCGCATAATCCCCCCCCTGGAAGGATGGTGACCCGAGGATTCCTGGAGCTCACCGGCTAGCCGTCTTTACTTAATTGGTGAGCCCCAGGTCTCAATGACACCGTGTCTCAAAAAAGACAAGCACCTCATAAGAAACAACATCCAAGTTTGACATCTGTCTTTTACATGCATGGGGATACATGTTCCTCCCCCCAACAAACATATGCATGCACACACATGCATGCATGCATACATACATACATACATACACACACACACACACACACACAGCCCAAATCCTCATTTATCAGAATTTGATCTTCCGTGGGGACAGGTTCTTTATTTAAATTAAAGTGCTTCTGTACTAGAAGGAAATTGAAAGAGACTCAAATATCGAGGAAGCCCATCTCTCAACACAAAGACCAACAACTACAAACCCAGGAGACAGGTCTGCACCATGTTCTCACACAACCCTGAGAAGGCAAACGTTGTATACACAAACTTTCTCGAAGGCAAATTTGAATGGAATTTTTTTTTAGACTAAATATCTCTGCTTCTGAGTTGGTTTTGCCTCTGAGTGAATCATCAAGAACTTGTTTTGTGTAACTTAATATACTCAGGATTGCTAAGTGAGTTTTAATCGTTAATGTGAGAGAGCTAATAGTCCACAGGGAGGCTCTGTCTAGAAGAGCCCAGACAGTTTACATCATCAAAGTTTATGCCCTCATGGGATTTGCTGGTATGAAATGTTAGGCTGCCTCCTGGAAAACAGTGGAGATTTGGGTCAAGGTGACTGAGTGCAAATGTTCTTTATCCTGGCTGGATACCCAGTAGGTACTCAAAGAACCAACAGTGGCCACACACTTGTAACAACAGAGGCTGCTGTCCACAGTAGCAGAACCCCATAAAAGACATATGACGCAATGTCACAGTTAGGTTTGCTCCTGAAGCAGATCTGCTTCGAGCTGTTTGGATTGACTTTCTGTATTCTTTCTTTTACTGTTCTAGTGTATTTTGTCTTCATCTTGCAGGCAAGCATCTTCACTTAAAACTTGTCTCTGGTGTTCTTAATTCTGTGAATTGTGTTTTAAGCAGATGGAAGGTTTTTTTCTAGTTGTTTTAGATACAAAATAGAAGAGACTGAAGGCGTGGAAATGATTCCTGTGCTAGATGTGCACCTTGGTTGCTTTGATTCCCTCGGGTTCTTTAAAGAGTTCTAAACCCCTCATCATATTGAGCTCTCGTCACACCCGTGGATCAATACTCATAGCTAGTTCTCCCATGGTCCTGCTGGCAGATCAATAAATAGAGCTCTCAGGCATACTAACCTCTTTGGCATAATCATCTTTCTCATACAAACATGCCATCTGGGCTCTACTGGGGACATCACTCTCTCATGAAACTGTCACTAGCGACAATGCTCACTGGCTTCCTGGCCCTGGTCATTTCCAAGCCCTGTAGATGTTCTCTTTCATAAATATGGCATTTGCTTACTTGGGACACTATGGTCAGTAACTCAAGGTTCACGTTGGTCTTTCATGCTGGACTCTCCAGATGGTTCTCTTAGAGCGATTACTGTACGATGTTCCTCCATGTTTCACCAATCACCTTTCTTTGCCACCACATATTTCTCCCCCTTCCAGAGTTCACTAACACGGCGCTGAAGCAAGGGGAGAGAAATCTCCGTGGGACCGTGGAGGCCATTCTTCAGTCATATCCACAGGGGCTGCTCATCAATACGATGCCTAGGATTAAGTATGATCTGCTCGGAAGCAGTGTTCAGGGATGTGTCACAGGGGTCTGTGGAGACAAGCTAAATCATCAGAGGTTTATCCCCCCCTTTATTCTCTGAAAACAGCGAGGAGGTGCCTACGCTTCCTTGGTTCGGAATGCTGCAGTCAAAATCAATCTCAGTGGCCTTGGGATTATAAAGTACAGATTCCAGTGGGCTTTCTTTCTTTTCTTTTTTTTTTTTTTTCCTGATGTTTCCATATTTCACAGAAAAGAAACTACGGGATCCCCGCAGGGCAATGCTTGTTTTTTCTGTCTGGAATTGTATTATCTTGCAATATTTCAAACACGAATTGGAAAATACTATGCATTAAAGCAGGGAGATTAACCTCTTTTACTACTTCCCTGAGGAAGTCGGAGAGATTGAGCAAGGTTCCCTTTTGTCTTTTCTCAGTAACGTAGGCAATTGGCCTTTGGTTTATTTGGCAGTGTTTCTTATCTCCTTTGTAAATAAGAGAACATCTTATTTGGTAACAAAAATCTTTGTTAATTCCACGATATCAGGGAGATATTCAGTTCTGAAAATTTCATATGAATTTACTAAAGATTACATCCATATTTCCCCCTGAATGTTTGATTAACTTTCAAGAATACGGAGACCTTCATCAGTGATTCGATTTATTGTTGGGTCTTGTATATATATTGGGTTCAAAAGGAGTACCCATTGATCTGTTTTAAACATGGCACGAAGCAATGCAATTGCACCACATTTTGATGCTGAGTGAGAAAATCATGAGTATAAATATATAAAATCACACTGAGTATATATGCATTTCAGTTTAGGGAACAGATACTTTTTTTGAAATTATCTAAATGCATATAATTATTTAAGGCAGAAACTATGTTTTTTCATTAGCCGCACAGAGCGCGTGTTTATTTGTAAAATACATATATGCACATGATATTATCAGGTAACAACCCTTACATCTCTGCATATTGCAGTACTGTGAGTGTAGCATCTCTAACTAGACGATGACCTTGACTTTAAACTTTTCAGTAGACTCAGAAGACCCCAACGAGTAGCCATGTTAGAGATGCTGTTGGATATAGTGTGCTGATTCAGTAGGAATGAGTCAGTGAAAAGAGGAAGTTGCTTTAGCAGCAAATCCTGATGCACACGGCGCTTTCCTTTCCTAAGAGAGGGGTGCTCTGGGATGTTACTGTAGAAGTGCATTCATTCACATTCCACTACAGCCTAAATCATACTCCAAAGCCAGAACTACCTTACCTATTAAAGTCATCGTTCATAGATGCTAGTTTCCATTGCTGGGGGAGGGGGGTCCGAAATCCCAACTCTTTGTTTTCCTCCATCAGAGTTACAGATTTGAGGTCAAGTTCCTGTGCTATAGACATCAAACGTCTGTCCACTCAAATTATGTTACGAAAGAAATTAGAGGTTTCTTTTCTTTCAACGACGTCTGTTTGGCAGAAGGAGGAAATTTTTCCTTCCGATTGCGTTATACAATGTCGGAGAACAGTGACAGTGCTGAGTAAGAACCATCTGTACCTTTTCATGGGACAAATTTCCTACACTGTGCATTGACACACTCGTATGAAGTTTTACTTTCCGTTTAAGGAAACATGAAGGCAGGCACCAGGCCCCCATGCACCAGGGAGCTCAGTGCTCCTGCTTTATGCCCACTACTCGACCAACTGAAGAATGAATCTGGGGCTGATCCATGTATCTTGAAAGCTCACTTTCCTCCTGTCAATCATCTTTCAGCACGGAAGACGGCTGTGACCGTGGATGAGGCTGGAATCGTTTCCTTCCTCGATGCTCCCATACCTACGCCTCACAATAATTTATCCTTGTCTGTGTTTTCAAGTTAGAGCACTAAACCACTTTGGGCTCCCTTTTTATCTTAAAATAGTTTTCATTTTGATAAAAATCCTTCAGAATACTTTCAAAGAGTCATTGAGTGTGCCCAAATTAATCAATCAATTAATTACTGCATGTGAGTGTGCATAATTTCTGTCAGCTCCGACATTGTGACTTTCCCACTTTAAGGGCCTCTACATATGATACAAATTCACCCTCTTGACGTGTCCTTGAAAAGCTGTCTGGTACCTCTGAGAGATCAATTTATCCAGAGGAAATAGTTGTAGACACCATGTTTTTGATTGGGCTATGCATTATGCTCACAGTAAAGTTATAAAAAATAAATTCTCAATCCTGAAATTAAGTTGTCACCTTTTCAGAGGTTCACATGATAGGTGGTAGTAATGAGATTCATTTTTAGCTGTCACATTCAATGTAAACCAGAAATCCCAATGAAGAAAAATGTTTTGTTTTGGTTTCTTTATAGAGTTAAAATAGGAGTCCTGCCAGGGAAGCAGGTAGGTAGCCTGTGTTCGGATCTTCAGCTCTCCTTCCTGTCCTTGAAATCCAATCACCAAGTCTCAACCACAGTTCTGTGGCAGACCACCCAATGAAACCTCTCCTCCTTCCCTCCCCGCCCCCATCTCCAGACTACCACAGATTAAAGGTGTGTACTAACAGTAAAAGAAATGACAGAAGGTCCACAAACTAATGGAAAGTGTAAAACTCACTACTGAGTGAAAAATGGGTCAAGACAGAAACTCAGAAAGAAATTAAAGATTTTCTAGAATTGAATGAAATGAATAGACAATGTGCGTAAACTTATGGAACAAGATGGAGGCACTTCTAACAGGCAAGTTCATAGCGCTAAGTGCCTATATTAAAAAAATAATAATAATAAAATGGAGCGATCTCATACCAGTAACTTAACAGCACACAGGAAATCTCTAGAGTAATAGAACAAAACTGAGAAATCACACCAAGCAACGAGAAAGTGGTAAGAAATCATCAAATTCAGGTTGAAATCAGTAAAATGGGGGGGGGGAGACAATACAAAGAATCAATGACACAAAGATATGGTTCTTTGAGAAAAATCAGTCAGATTGACAAATCCTTATCCAAATTAGCTAAAAGGCTTATTCATCATGGAAATACAAATCAAAACTACTCTGAGATTTCATCTTATGCCAATCAGAATGATCAAGATCAATGAAACAAGTGACAGATCCTGCTGGCAAGCATGAGAAGTAGGGGGAATACTCATCCATTGCTGGTGGGAGTACAAACTCACATAGCAACTATGGAAATCAGTGTGGTGGTTTCTTGGGAAGGTGGTACTCTATATACCTCAAGAGCCAACTATACCACTCTTAGGTATATACCCAAAGCATGCTTCATCCTACCTCAGAGACTCTTTTTCAACCATGTTCATTCCTACAATAATGATAATAATAATTATTATTATAATAACAACAACAACCAGGAATTGGAACAACTTAGATGTCCCTGAACAGATGAATGGATAAAGTAAATGTGGCACATTTACACAAAGCAGTATTATTCAGCAGTTAAAAATGACATCATGAGCCTGGCATCAGCGGCACACGCCTTTAATCCCAGCATTCGGGAGGCAGAGGCAGGTGGATCTCTGTGAATTCGAGGCCGGGCTGGACCGACAGCCTCCAAAACAATACAGAGAAACCCAGTCTCGTAAAAACAAACAAACAAAAAAAAGTGACATCGTGAAATTCGCAGGTAAAGATGGGGTGTGGTGAGGAGGGCTGGAAACTAGAAGGGGATGGGGAGAGACGGTAGAGGGAGGAGATATTGGAGGAGCAGCTAAAGCAAGGGACGTTAGAGGGGTCATGTAGAAACCTACTACAGTAGAAGCTTCCTAAAACACATACATGTATGAAGGCAATCTAAATTAAATCTCCAAATAATGGGGCAGGCAGAACCCCAACTGGCCATCTCTTCCAATACCAAGAAAGGGTTCCATCTAATGACGTAGTTAGCCAAAAGGGTCCCATGGGAACAAACAACCCAGAGTGTTGCCAAGGCTACTGGTGGCTCTCCACAAAAAGTGACAGCAAGGCCCCATTGCCGAAGACAATACCTACACAAGTCACTGAACTTGGTGGGGTTGAGCTATAGAGTGAAGGTGACTACATAGAGCTTTCTCTCTGTGTGTGCTTGTGTTCTCGGTAGAGAAAGGTAGTCTGCCCACGACCAAAGGAAAAAACGTAAACAAGACCCAGCTACAAATACTGTGGCCTACAGTGGTGTCCTGCCTGTGAGATACACTAGCACAAATAACCATATCTCATTTGACTGAAGGCCTATTTCCTGAGAGAGAACTCACACCCAGCATTTCTTGGGTGACGAATAACCCAAGACTAGATAAAAATCGAAATCAATCAATCAACAAAATCAAATACTACTGCTCTACTCAAAGAACCAAATACTACTGTTCTAGTAAAAGAACTCATTCTATTAATGAGTCCTAGTGACATTTTTATATGCTAAAAAAACAGTGACTTCTTTGGCCATCACCAATGAAGTTTCTTCCCCCCCCCCTGCAGCAGATGGGAACAAATACAGAGACCCACAGTCAGAGATTAGACACAGAGTGAGAGACCTCTAGACACTCAATCTTAAGTGGGTGTCTCCATCAAATCTCTCCCCTCAAGGCTAAGGCAACCCTTCAGAAGAGGAGGAGGAAAAAGTTTAAGTCAGAGGGGCTGGAGAAGACCATCAACAACATAGTAAAAATGCTAACAGATGTTTTTCTCTTTGTCTCAAAACTAGTGTATTGATACAATTCTGTCACATGAGAATCAGCATTACCTTTTGGGGAATCAATTTGGCTAAAAGTCCGAAGTCACGATATGAGTAAATAAAGCAGAATCTCGTACTGGGAATTTTTGGTCTTTTGGTTTTACGTTTGCTTGTTTTTGAGACAGGATCTCTCTATATAGTCCTGGCTGCCCTTGAACTTGATAAGCAGACCAGTCTGGCCTTGAACTCACAGAGATCCACCAGTCTCTGCCTCCCAAGTGCTCTGCTTAAAGGCATTACAGCATCGCTCCCGGTCTGGAAAAATATTTTTAAAGCAAAAGATATGTAAAAATTGACAGTGAGTTTTGTCTGCGGTGTACAAGTTAAAGCACAGTTCTGCCCAGCCAGGCTTGAGGGTGCTTAACCTGTGTCAAGCACATTGAATTCTGTATGCCTCGTGCTCCCACTTAACCCTCGTGAATTCCCTCTTCTCTCTCCTCTTACCGATGGGGAAGATAGGCCTGGAGAGTCACAGTGACAACGCCACCCGGGAGAAAGCATCACACTGGAGACTTTGTACAGCAAACCCGCGTGTTATGTAACACCGCAAAGGAGAGGCAGCGCTTTGTAGCTCCATAGGGAGATGCTTACATAACTGTCTTAGCTCGATTGGAAATGCTATCATTGCTAAATTGAACATTCTCTATGCAAGTATGACGCGATGTAGACGGAGAAATAATTGCATTGACCCATGCTATGTTACTGGGCTTGACCCTGAAATCATGTCTCTCTCACGAGGGCACGGATACACCACCGGTCTGCACGGCCAGCGGTATGCACGTAGGTACTGAGAGAGGGCTGAAGTAAGGAAAGATGGGATTGAAGAGCACACTACCTCCGTTCCTACGTTTGAGAAGGCGTGGCCTACGTAGCATGCCGACAGGTGGCTCAAAGGGCATTTGAACTGAGTGATTGCAAAGAGTGAGTGACTTAAGGAAAGATAGGATTGAAGAGCACACTACCTCCTGTTCCTACGTTTGAGAAGGCGTGGCCTGCGTAGCATGTCAACAGATGGCTCAAAGGGCATTTGAACTGAGTGATTGCAAAGAGTGAGTGACTTCGGGAGTGTGGATTAGTGCTAGAGGCACATCCATGCACAGAAGGGAAAATTTTCCTGGACTGCCAAGCAGAGAGGAGTTAATGAAGATTCGCACTTGAACCTCACAGTTCCGTTCTGTGCAGATTAGAGAGCAAGTGCCTGTTCATCAGCTCAGATGGTAAGCAGAGCTCCCCCTGGTGTCGAAGGTTGGAATCACCTTAATCCCATGCATAGCCAAAGACAGTTCATGAAGGTTGGGAGGAAGGACGGTTCTCTTTCAACAGGGTCACATCCAGACACCGCCAGCTTTTAAAATCACAGAACACCGAGGACTACAGAAGCCTAGACTAGAGAACAGTATAAAAACTAAATCCCCTGCAGCAGGGCTACAGGAGGTAGCAGACCTCTCCAACCCCAGCTTCTGTAGACTCCTAAAACAATTATAGTGATAGTCTGACCATTAAGTAACATATCTTTAAAAAAAACTGGTTGTACCTACTTCTCTCAACTCTCTTTACGTGGGAGATATACTACAGAAGATATAATGACTAAACATCTCCACTTTGATATCATTAAAACATACAGGGTATAATAACAGAACTAATTCTTTTAATTCTACTGAATGAAGAGAAAGTCTAGGAGACAGTGCAAGCAAGACCTGCACAGAGCTTAGCAAGGAAACTAAGGCATTCAATTAAAAGGATGATACATTTATAGGTATTTGTACTTTACAAATTTCCCTTTATGTCCTGTTTCTTTTGCAATTATAATAGCGTTTGGTATTTACAAAGGCTGTATTTTAGTGAGTTTTCCTTTTAACTGTATTCTCTATTGAGGTCCTTATAAATGGATGATTTTAAAAAGCTTATCATTTTCTTTCTCTCTCACATGATGCTAATGGCCACGCCACTGAATTAATTTACTCGTGGCAGATATTCAATGCTGGCCATTGTCTGATTTTTCAGTAAATTTTTGCAATAGCTCATAGTCATAGAGGGTACTGGTTTTCTCTTTGAGTAATTTTGTGGGGCTGCATGCTCCAAGATGAAGATAACTATGCATATGCCTTCTTTAAAATTCATAAACAAGCCAAAATAAAATAACAACCACTTTGTATCATAGCTAATAAGAAATGAGAGGCAGTTAACTATTTCCTTTTACCTGGATTTCATGAGATCTCTTGTTGCCAGATTTTCAATTGTATAGAAGTCATGTGACACTTGGTCAGTTTTATGTGACTCTAGTCACTCTCACAATAATAAAAGTTTAATTAAAATAGGGAAATTTACAGCTTCCTAGAAAAATATGGAGAAGTCACCTGCTTGCCACTAGGTAAAATTTGAGTATATTTGCCTTAAAGTTCTAATTATACAGATGTAGCATTTTTTTGTGATAAGTCAACTTATTAAACTTCTAAAGGAATGGGAATTTTTAGCCAGGCGTTTGTGGCACATGCCTTTAATCCCAGCACCCGGGAGGCAGAGGTAGGTGGATCTCTGAGTTCGAGGTCAGCCTGGACTACAGAGTGAGTTCCAGGACAGCCTCCAAAGCAATACAGAGAAAGCCTGTCTCAGAAAAAAAAAGGAATATTTTTTATACTAACCATACATTTAAAAAATAAGATGTGTATTTGTATTTATTGTTTTATGTGATGCTAGTAAGCATGGTGATGTTTATACATGGTGTAAATTATATCTCAATACTCACCCTTTTATAAAAGGATGGCTCACAGATTAACATCTTAATGCGGAACGAATTCCATCATGGCATTCTCACACAAGGGTCACCAGTCGCCTTGATGTCAAAGCGTCAAGTGCTGCTGAAGAGTTCCGCGCTGGCCCTTCCTCTTCAGATGGACACTTACCAACCTGCAGCACCGGGTCAAATTTCATTTCTACGAAAATGCAAGGATTGTGTGAGAGCTTCCCACGCGTGCTTTGATAGCACAGGGTAAGTACTTTGGATTGTCTTAAATTCAGATGGTTCCTAGGCACTTACAAGAGGAAGTTTAAGCCCCATCCCTAAACTTGCCAACAGTGAAGAACCGCACCCACCATACAGAGGTTCTTTTTCTCCTACTGATGCTAGGCCAGCTGGACGCTAATGAATCTCTTTTCTGGGGTTTCAATCGGCTGTGTTTCCTCTGACTCAGCCAAGCCTCCCACTCTCTTTTGAAGAGAGTCATGAACCATTTGGGAATAGTTCAGGATATGCGCCCGTATGCTTTGATGACATCAAAGTGGGGCTATTTAGTCACCAAAATACAAACAATTGCCTTTGGAACCAGCCCCATCACTTCCCCCAAGCAGCTAACTTTTGGTGATTATTTACTGTGTCCAGAACATCTTCTGAAAGTCCTTTTTTTTTAAATCTATGAACTCACTCACCCATCATTCACAGATGAGTATTATTGTGTCCTCGTTTTTCAGGTGAGTAAACAGAGACTCACGATATTGAATAGCCGTTTCAAGCTCACACAGAGAACCTGGGGACCTAAGGCTCTGCGATCAAATCTCCTTGATCTTTCACCCCAACCTCTGTCTCTTTGTTTTCTGTGTTCTGCCCCATCTACCTTACATTTCTAGACTCATTCCCATTTCTCCAGCTCCCAGCGAAGTGGTTCCTAATGGCACCCTGGGATATGCTTTTGTCTAGCAGTAAACCATTCATGTGCCTAGTGGGTTAGGTTGTATTCCTCCCTGTATCGGTACACAGAGAACATATTGAGCTAATTATTTCATATCGGAAGTCAGGACACTAGAGTGTTACATTTATAACATATTTCCAATACTCTGCTCCCTGGGGCTTATTTTTAAACTTGTTCACAACAATAGATTTTCGTTTTTCCTTACAGTGTGAGAAATATACTGTTTCACTGTTTATGACACGTCTATTGTCATCTCTCAGGACTGGATCATGAAATGAAGGCATCCAAAATTTAGAGCATGGGTAACTCAGATGTCCATTGTGACCAATCACTAAAAAAGTGGATCCTAACTTTGGTTAGCTTGCTTCTAGATCCTTTATATTCCCACCTACTTCCTACCTTCAGATGCCCACTAACTCCTTTCTCTAGTGGTGTTGAGCTTTGCTTTGGTGTCCCTGACTTCTAAGTCATGATCACACACAAACCCTATCTGCAGCTTCTAAACCCTAGAGGAAACCCTTTCTGAAGAATTGATGCTATGCCTCAGAGCATTGTCCTCCAATTATGCCTTAACTCTACCCAGCTTGGCTTGTTTACTCCTGTTCTCTTGTAAATAAATGATCTGGTGGTCTACTACAGTGTGCATTGGTATCAACTAGTATCACTCTGCCTTCCGGCTGAATGTGACAGATCCCCTAAGAGTCTCTGATCTCTGGCCTTACATGACTTGATACTCATTTCCCCACCCCTAGCATCCCCTTCACTGTCCCCTTTGAATGGTACCTCTAAGCCATTTGACTTTTGATGTCTTCAAACAGGCAGATCTCTGTTCCTTTTGTGTTTAAAATTTCTCTTAAACATCCCCCTCAACTCCAGTTTAAATGAGGTATAACCATGTGCAACGTCTTTCTAAGTAAAATCCAGGGAGCACCAGCAGCCTCTTGATTTAGTCTGATAGTCACAACCCCACCCTCTTTTCTCAGCTCTATATCCAGCTGGCATCTTCATCAGTTGCCTTCTGGGCATCTCGGACATAAAGCATGCTTAAAATTGGTTTCTATATCCATTCTTTCTCACTCCAAATTTTCTCTTGTTCTTCAAGGTCATCACTTAAGAACCATCCTCATTTAGTATGTTTTCTTAGTCCAAGCACCATCAATCACCTAATCCTTCCCCTTTGTGATGGTTTGATTGAGAGTCACTCTTGTAGGCTCATAGGCTCGAATGCTTGCTCCCCAATTATTGGAACTGTTTGGGAAGGATTAGTAGGTGTGGCTGTTGAAGGAGGTATATCGCTAGGGGTCGCTTTGATGTTTCAAAAACCCCATACCAAGGCTTTTCTTTCCCTCTCTGTCTCTCTTTCTTTCTCCTGATGCCTGTGGATTAGGATGTTATGTCTAAACTGGCGCCTAATTCCAGTGTCATGCCTGCCCACTGCCATGCTCCCATCGTGATGTTCATAGACTAAGCTCTGCAACTGGAAGTGAATGCCCCAATCAAATGCTTCCTTTTATAAATTGCCTTGGTCATGGTGTCTCACTGCAGTAATAGAACAGTAATCAAGACACCCTTCATCTGCCAGTCTTTGGTTTCCAGGTCCGACACAAGACACTGCAATCCAAGTGTGCCCACACCTTGAATGATCAACGTCCTGTTTTCTCTAACCATAGCAACCATCCCAAACAAACAAACAGACAACAGGATAAGGATCAATCAAAATACCACTTAAAAGACTTCCCAGTGGCTGGGTAGATAGCTCAGTCAGGAGCATACATGTCACACTGAGGTTGATCCCAGAGACCACACAAAAACTCAGAGGCAGCTGTGCAGGTTTAAGGTTGGGCCTCACTGGCCAGCCAGTCTAACATAACTGAGTTCCTGGTCAAGGAGAGACACTATCTCAATGGAGGTAGACAGTGCTCCTCCAGAGTTGTCCTCTCCATGCACATACACACATACAACAAAAACTCCAGTGCTCATGGACACAAACCTAAGACCACCCATACATCTATGCACACATTAAAGAAAAAGACATTCTGATTATTTAGACTACTCATTATCCTTTCCAAGGTTCCTAGAGGGGGTTTACAAATCATCTCCTGCCTGATGGTCGCATAGGTTCTCTGCTTGCTTTTGTAAATGGTTTTACCTAGACACAACCGTGCTCATTCACATATACATTGTTCAAGGCTTCTTTGGGGCTACCATGGAAGAAGGCTATAGTCAGAACCTATGCTGTTTACTCTCTGAACTGCGTTCTATCTGACCTTGTACAACCTACGTCATTCTGACTTTATTCCTAGCGGTCTTATCCTTAACTCTTTGGAACTTCTTCCCAACAAGAGACCTTCCCCCTATTACTGGAGCAGGCCAAGTAATTCACTGCAAGAAAAGATCTTATCTTGAAGCTTTTCTGCTCGCTATAGTGAATGCCCTCTTTATAGATTCTTGCTTGGTTGGTACTTTCTTACTATCTAGTCCTCACCCCCCTAGAGGGAGACATTCCATGATATATTATGTAAAGTTGTTCCCAGTTATCCTCTATTGCATTGCACTTACTTTTAAATGCTTCTGAGCACTCATTTCCAGCCAGTAATTATCTAGGCTTTTGCTAACCTTTTATCTTTCTTCAGTACTAGAAACTTCATAATCCTCAAATGCTGTCTACTATTTTCCTTGCTCTGCCTAACGTATTTATTGATTATATATGCTCAATAAATGTTTACAAGTAAAAACAAGATGGTCATAGTTTCTAGTTCCAGGATGGGTTTCTTACCAGACATCCACTGCTAGGTGCTTGAAGCTGGTATTGCATCTGTGACTACAGATATATCTTGCTGACCTATGGGGGTATTCCCTCTATCAAGACTACAAAGCCGGTGGGTGGGTAAAGGGCTCAGAGATGAACCACTCTATGGATGATTGCAGGGAACAGCGTCTTCTTTATTGCTTGTGGGCAACTGCATAGACAGTGGAAGCCTTTGACTATGATTGTTTAGCACACTACCTTGGATTGGACAGTGAACACTCAAACCACCAGGGTCTCTATACAGAAGAAGCCATTAAAGGAGACACGGGGAGTGCAGACTTCTCCACGGGCCAGCCACTGGCTTCTCATGCTACGTCAGCTCCAGTGGGTAGACAAAGGCAGTTAAGGAAGACTTAGTCCTCCCCTACTGGCAATCCTAGCTCTCATACCCCTTGCTCTTCCTGTGTGCTAAGTTGACACAAAAAGAAAACAGCTTCTGTGTGTTTCATAATTCAATCTTTCAAAAGAGTAATATAAGATGAGAACTAAATTCGTAATATGAGTACAAAGGTGTGTAAGATGAGAGCTAAATTCATAATATGAGTACAATGGTGTTGTCTCCTCAAGAGTTCAGGTGTGATGGTAATCAAAGCCGAGACTTTTAAGAGGAGAGGCGATATACTATGGGAACGAGATAAGACCCTTGAAGAGAAATCACTTTCTCTTGCTTCTGCCTTCGTATGTGAAGGCAGGAAGGTCCTCATCAGACACCAGATGGAGGTACCTTGATGCAGACTGGCAGCCCCTTGAGCGATGAGAAGTGAACTTAATTGTTTGTTGTTATTATTTTTGTCTGTCAATGGCCCAGCCTAGGGAGCTTTGCTATAGCTGCATAAATAGACTAGAACAATAGGCGCTTCTCACTTCTGAGAATTCAAACAGCCAACTGAGATGTTTTCAGGAATGCGCTTTGATCTCCAATTCTTAGCTTCACTAAAGCCATTATGCCTTAATTCTCTTCCGATTGTGTGAATATTGCATGAACTCTTAAGTTGAGTGATAGGATGACCTTGAGCTTTAATCAATCCTTATCATCCTTTCCGAAGATTACCCTATTTCTAAGGTAGGGATCTTTATCCACACTGAGAGCTTATTGTCAAGATCAAATGATACTATGTCTACAATATGCGCACTATGACCTCTTACCCAAGGCAGGTAGGTATTGAAGAAACAGGTATTAATCAATTATCCACTGTGTGATTTGCAAAGGAAAAACAAATATTGGGATGAGGTAATATCATACATATACTCTGTTTTTAATGATATTCTCACTTAGCTCATACCTAATGAGGTAGGCTATGTGGCACTCCCATCCTGTCAATAAGATTAAGACCCTTAAACAGATTGATTATTTATTATTTAAGAATTGCCTTTGGGCTGGGCATTGGTGGTGCATGCCTTTAATCCCAGCACTTGGGAGGCAGAGGCAGGCAGATCTCTGAGTTTGAGGTCAACCTGGTCTACAGAGTGAGTTCCAGGACAGGCTCCAAAGCAATACAAAGAACCCTGTCTTGAAAAACCAAACCAAAACAAAAAAGAATTGGCTTTTTGAAATGAACAAAGGAGGGATAACTGACAAACTGAACTCTATGTAAGGTAACAGTGTCTCTTTATGTCCTGTGAAGACATTAAAAGAAATTACACTAAAAGCAAATATTCAATACTTACTTTGTGTGATGGTAAATACCGTCAACAGGAAAGGATCTAGACTACCTTAAAGACAAGCCACCAGGCATGCGTGTGAGGGGTTAGTTAGATTAGGTGACCTGAACTGATAAGAGTCACCTTAAGTGTGGGTGACACTCTTCCACCCTGGACGGTGGTCTTAGCCTGAGTACAAAGAACAATGCAAGCTAAGTCTAAGCATCATCACTCCCTGTTTCCTGAGACTTTGGTCACAGTGTGTCCATGAACCTCACCCTCTGTTACCATGTCCTTCCCAAAGTGATGAACTTCCCCTCAACAGTAAATACAAACAAACCCTTCCCTAAGCATCTTTGGTCAGGTATATCATCATCACGGACCCTGAGGAACATATCTGATATGGTTTGACTGTTCGCATACAGTGAATATACACAAACAATATCAGTTATGCTTCTCAGATTCATTTCTATATAAACTTATTAAGTTTAATCATTAAGGTTAATCAATTCTGAATTGTAAGGAGGTTCCCTAATAATCACTGTGTTCTAGATTTTAATTTACTGTGCAATGTTTAATAGGCCTCTTTTCTTTCGATTAAAAAAACCCATTTTAAATAAACACTCTGGAGGACTTTCAAGGGAATTAATCCATATTCCAAACAAATGCAGTAATCAATGAGCTTAAGTTAGGAACAAAGTCATGCATGTGAAACAAATGCCATTTTCTTGGTGCTTGCTTTTAGTGAAACAACATGTGTAAATGTTCATATTGAAAATTGTCATCCAATTTACAACTACCTGAGACTTCACAGTTCTGGGTTTCTACCTAGTGAGTTTTGCATTTTCCTATGAAAACACCTGGGATCAATCAAATTTCTATTCAAAACCTGAACTTTTAAGGAGGAGGAAATACAAAAAGTGGAGAAAAAAATGAATCCCTGTCCATTCAGGCCCCACCTTCAGCACCTAGACTGTTGAGAGCAGAGGGGCCAGAATTAGGAGCTGGCACTATGAACCTTCAAGCGTTGATGACGAGGGCCTTCATCCTACAGGGTTTGCCCGAGTCTGGGTAGCTTTGTCCCTCAGGGCTGCACACTGGCAGAAGTGGTACGTTCTCAGCAGTTGTTATTCAGGAGTTGGACTGAGCACCGTTTACAGGTGCTATGTCATACTTCCTGGATTTTCAGTAGGGCTAAGCTTTATGGGAGGGACAGTCCCCTTTGAGTGTGCTTTTTATCTATTCCTGTGTTTGGTACCCTGCCCATGTGCCTCTACAGCATCAGATACCTTGCTATTATTAAAGGCACAGTCTATGTTCATCTGTTCAACCTTCCCACTACAGGCCATTTTGAGGAAGATATTACCAACGTTGCTTACAAGTAGAAAAACCAAGACTCGAGATACTGAATAATTGATGGTGGGTGATACAATAAAAATAATCAGCCATGTGGCAAATACATTCAGATCCCTGTTCTCTCTGGCTTAAATTTCTGCCCTAAACGATTCTGCAAACCTGGTGTATGAGCCGGCAAATTGGCGTTTCTTTTGCCTGTAATTACTATAAACTGTTCCTTTTCTCATCGTGTAAACCCAGATAGAGACTGGCAGTGATCAGGGCAACCATTAAAGATGCGAAAGGCTGCAGGGAGGGTTGTCTGTATCCTTCGTCTCCTTAATGATGCTCAGCTGATTCCTGTAGGAAGAGATGGACTGTGGAGAACTGTAGCTTGGGCTAACGCATACAGAAATGAGCAGTAGCTTTTCTTCTCGGCTGCTGTGCTGAGTGTACTCTTCCTGAGAGAACGGATTCATAATGCCTCCCTGATTCCCAAGCGATGTGGTCACTGATTTGGTGGATGCATGCTGTGATATTCTGCTCAGGTAAGAGGATGTGAAATGTGAGAGAGTTGGCATTCCTGAAACTGGTACAAAAATACTCATGCTTTCTCTGCAGAGCTAGCTACCTCTCCATCTTATCATCATAGCATAGTCCTAGAAATTAGGGTCACCCGATTCCCCTGTATCACTGTATTATTCCATTACGTCAGTGACTTCATGGTGACCGACAACGGGGAGCAAGAAAGGGTTGCCGTGCTGGAAGCCTACCAAGATGAATGCACTTCTGGAGATAAAAGGCAAAACTCAAAGGATTCAGGGATTTGACATTTCAGGAAGAAAAAAAGAGACAAATCATGATGCTGAGTTTGAGTGTGTGCTGATATGTTCCCTCTGAAACTAAAGTTTTGATGCCCATTATATCTTCTACCATAACGAAGGAAGCACTTCAGGTTCGGAGGTCTGAGGTAGCATATCCTTTGTCTTGGAGTACTGGTCCAGCCCAGCCAAGGATGCTGGGTTTGAGTGGAGCCTGGAACATGAAAGAATCTGAGCAGACCCATCAGCACAGTGAGCAGTCTACCCACACGCTGTACATCTTTGCAGACTCTATGGTGACAGAAGACTCGGTGGTGGAAAAGGTCTATCCTGTTCTATCAGGAGAACACCATCAGCCAGACTTCTCCAGGAACATTTGGCTGCCACACCCCTCTGAAGCTGTCTGTAATGTGGTTAAGTTCTGACCTATGCGACGAACGGAAAGGACACACGCTGCTCCCGTTTGTCTCAAAAAGGGATGAGTTCATTCTCACCTTTCCCCCGCATTGACTTAAAAACCTGACTTGATTGAAACTCCAGACAGCTGTCTTCCTGACTCTAAGCCCTTGACTTTCCCTTTCTGGGAGTACCAAGGGAAGTCTTCGGCCGTCAACCATACTGGAGTGGCATTTCAGACACTCTTTTCTAGCCCTAAGTGAAGTAGCCTCACAAAGCAGATGAATCACCTGGAAACCACTTTGGAACCGGGAGCTGAGCGTCAGTCGGTAACAGAGTGTCCAGTGTTCCCTCTCTGCATTCTATCCCTTCTGATTTCTGTGTCTCTGGCCATAAACACTGTCTGACCATGCAATCGTACCCATTCCAGGGCTGGGGGCTATGCAACGCAGCGGTCTCTGTTCCAAAAAATTCTATGAAGTATAGTTTGTCTGCAGGTCGACTTTTAATAAAGCAGAGTGGTGGTAAATTCCTATTTTTCAAGGACCACCTCTCTGGTAACCCCTGGATTATGGGGGAACATACTCTTGCTTCTTCCACTGAGGTCACATGCTGTGAGGGTAGGAATTTTGCAGGGTGACGATGTCCCCGTTTGAGAATGTATTAAGTCTCTGGGTCATGGGGTTCGTTTGCATATTTTTGCTTGATTGGCCTGAAAGGTTTATTCATATTCAGTTCAGATGTTCAGCTTGAATACCTGTGGATCAATTTAAGCAAAAAATTCTCTCAGCTCCATAGAGCTTTCCTATCTGTCTGCCTTAGGGTAGGACTGACACTGCTGATAAGGAGCAGGAACAATGGGGTAATATGAACGCTTGCCCCCAGAGGTGTGAAAAGGAAAGTGTGAGACTCTTCCTCCCGATGACACAGCTTCTTCTCCTGAGGGTCACACATTCAGCAAGCATCCAGTAAAGGTCCCTGGTCGGCACTCTCTCTGTCTGCACCGTACTCGCACTGGCTCCATTGAGGAATGTTGCTAAAATTTTGTTCTTAGAGCTTCTCAACGCTCTCTATGAGAATCACCTTGGAGTTAAATGAGTTGGAATCAAGCCATTCATCAGCTAATTTACAGGCGGCAGAAAATTCAAGGCAACTGTTACAATAATCAGCAAATCATTATTCAGAAAATGAGCGAATCTGAATAATAAATGCAGCAAATTAGCATGCTTTAACACTGTTATTGTAATTCTGAGAAAAGGGACTTTTTATTTTTACTGAAAAAACATATAAAGTGAGAATCCTTGATTAAAACATTCAGTAGCAATGTGATCTTTTTTTTCCTAAGAGGACACATGCAATTGTAATAGTTCACAAACCAGGAGTCTCTTTTATGTCATCCAGACTTTGTATATGTATAAATTCAACCTGCTGGGTCTGTTTCTGCTGTTTGTATATATTTCCAGGGCTGACAACTGTGCACTGGACTCATTCCTGGGGAAGCTAATTCTCCTTCTCCCAACATTCAGTAGGTATGTCGGTAAGTCTTTGTCTAGGGATCACACCCCATGGAAGTTTCCCCCTTCCGTGAACAAAGGCACAAACTCACGAGTTTAGTCTTTTATCCACTCTCATGCTCTTCCTGGTGGGTCTTCCTCGGTGGAAAACGAAGGATTTTCTAACCCCTCTCTCCAAGGCCCCTGGATTCATAGAAACAAGCAGTATTCTTGCAGACATGCCTCCAGAAGACACCAAGAAGAAGCTGTTGGCCACACGCAGGGTCTCTGCAAGCAGGAAGCCCTGAGTCCCCACAGACCCAAGCAACCTGAACTCGTGAGTAATAGAAATAGACTGTACTGGGCCTAAGAAAGGCTCGGATGCGAGGCCCAGTGTAAGCTCCTGAGCCTGACTAGAGTTTGGCGACCTGTCTCTGACCTGTAACCTCCACGTGGGGGTGACTCAGCCAGACCTGATGTAAGACTGCCCCCTGCCTAGCTACCTGCCTGCTTGGTGGAATACTATTGGCCCTTAACTCCTCATGTCACCTTACCCCATCCTAAGATTCCCATCCCCTACCTCAACCTATATAAGCTCCTGCCTGTTGGAATAAATCGAGATCCTGCTTGGACAGACTCCCCACTCAGTGGGTGTTTTCTCTCCCCGGGAAGATCTGAATCGTCGACACTCATCATCCCGCTCAGCCCCGGGGAGAGGCCGGCTGGAACCCCCCTCCCCCAAGCTAACTGCCTGGAGATCTAAGCAAGACTGGACAGAGCTGAAGGATAAGGAGAGACAAGGGCACAGAGTATAGCTAGTGCTGGCCACGCCCACTTAAATCCATGCCAAGTTAGCCTTTTTAGGGCTTAAAGAAACTTCTTGAAAAATCCCAATTTTCCCCTCAGAACTGCTGAAAAGTTTCCGGACACTCCAAAGAATTTTATTTCTCTCTCTAGCCACTCCCTATTATTTCTTAAAGTATGCTATGAATAAAAACTCTTTTTTTTAATTAAAGACATTTGACTCTTGGTTGTAGACCATGCCATCAGAACAATTAATTTATAATCAAAAACTTACCTTATCTGGATATTGTATTCTTTCTTAAAATTTTTAATTAAATAGTTCAGTAGTGCTTATAATTAAAAGCTAAAAAGTCCTCTGATCTGCTGCCTAACCTGCATCTTCTATAATGAGACTTCTTCCCACTCTGTGATGATCTCAGGGTACTGCTCTTCTCTAAATGATGCTTTCATTTGGAACATATCAACTTCAGCTTCTGCTTCTTGGCTCTTGACACATAAGATGCTAGCTACTTTATTGCTATAGACTGAATGTGCATTGTCCCCCACAGACTCATAGGTGCGAATACTCGGCCCCCAGCTAGTGGCACTGTGTTAGGAGGTGGTTGCTGGATATGAACCCTGAAGGCTTTATCTGCTTCAGTTTTGAGTCCATAACTCATCCTACGTATACTTAATGTTGGCTGTTTCACAATTTTCCACCTATAAAAATAAGTAAACTTGCTTATTTCTTAAATGATAGTATGAACGATTGCATTCTGATCCCCAATCGTTTTCACGCTGAAGGTCTGAGCCATAGACTCCCAAGCAAGGACTACAATAGTTCCCTTACTGATTGCTGTGACAAAATAGTATATATTGACAAAAGCAGCTTAAGAGACCACTTACGTGGCCTCAAAGTTTGCTCAAAGTTCATGACCATGAGGAAGTAACAGAGGTAGGGGCTTAAGGAGGAATGGAGAAATCTCAAGAGGCCCTACTTGAGACAAAGATCTCCAGCTGACTCAGATAGGGAAAACTGGGTTTTCCCAGGGATGAACCCCCTAATGGGTTATGCAATACCAATCTACCAACCTTGAAATCACACACACAAGCAATACTAAATATACTCAGCAGGTTGTATTTATATTTTTTTACATTTATATTTATATCTATATTTTTGTGTGGTGTGTAACAATAATAACGAACATTATTTGAGAAGGAATTGGGGCATGGGCAGAGTTTCTTAGAAGCAATGTGGGGGGGGAGTTAGAAGAAGAATATGAAGGGAGAAATGTTATGAAAATGATGTTCTAATGACAATTTAAAACTTTGAAAGATTAACCACAACAATGACTTTGGTTGATGACTGGTTTCAAAGAGGTAGTACAGTTTAAGTGATGGTATTAAGGTAGGATCTGACCTATTATGGCTTTGTCTCCCTAAGAAAGAAATTTGAATGGTGAACAATGAAGGGAAATTATCTGAGGATATATGGAGGTGTCTGCTAAAGATCCAGGATAAGACTTAGAGCTAACCATGTCCTCACAGCACCCCAAAGAACCACTCCTACTGAGACTGAGAGTTGGGGTCTCCCAGAACTGTGGCGTTTCTGTGGCTTCCTTTGTCACAGCAGTCCTACCAAGTAGCTAGAAGAGATCTGTGTGTATCTGCTATTCTAAAATGGAATCAGCACGATTGCCCTTCCTATTTCTCCTCTGCCTTGGATAGTTCCCAGATATAAACAACTACCATGGGATTAAATGTTCTTACTATCTAAGAGTCTCTCTCCTCCTCTGTTATCTCTCTCTCGTTGAAGAATTGACTCCCACTTCGTTTGCTCTAGATGCCTAGATCATCTTTTTCTCCTCATCTTCCTTTCCACTGTGTGTCCCAGGAGCCACAGCAGTTTCATGTAAGCAAGGGAGTGTTGGGAAGTTTTAAGACATGCCAGGTGTGTTAGTATCAAATAAGCAGATATAGACAGGTACGGCTAAATGCTAACGTGATTGATCATTGTGGCAAGGCAATCATTAAGCCGTCAAAGCTATTAGTTTCTCATTCACAAACTGGAATGAGCATTGTACACAAGTCCTCAGACTTTCTGTAAAGGCAGTCTCATCAGTCAGTCTTCAGGCAAGTCCCACTAATCCCCAGGCACATCCCACGAGTCCTCATGCTGGGCGCTGGGCATGTGGCCTAGGTCTATTGTTATACATACTAGAACCCATTCCCCACTGTGACCAGGCCACCGGAAAGGTACCAGCCAACATCTAAAAGACAATAGGAGATTTGAGCTCCTGGAACTGAGCTGAGGACTATATCAAAATATCATATTCGCCCTCCCCATGCCAGCCCCCGCTGGAGACAACACTTGGAAAGCAGAGTTTCTTTTTCCCTAATTTTTAAAAAAGAATACTCTGAATGGGTTCAATTATATGGCAGTTCCAAGTTCTGAAAATAATGAGCAGAAGGCTGAGTATGCTAGCAAGGTTATTCCTTAATCAGGAACACTCCTGCTCTGATTGCAGAATCCATTCTGCACCGATTTACAATACACAGTCCTTCATTCTTGCAATACCTTAAAAAATTAGTGGCTAAAACATTTTGAAAGTGTGCCTTCTTACGCTATGACAAAATAACATTCTTCTTCTCTAAGCAATTTTTAAAGTGAGTTCAAACAGTATGTTCAAAATAGGATTGCCATCAGGGAAATGTTGGTGCAGATGGATGTTTTTAAAGCTCAAAGCAATTAGGAGCTCTTGGCAAGGAGAAAGAAACTTTGAAGAAATGAAATCCAGTCCTTTACCTAGGATAATTTAATGTTGTACCTTTATTAATACTTGGTATTTTCTGCTTTACCAAAATTTGGGAGGAATACATATAAATGAAGGCCTTGTATTCCTGGTACACACATTAAAAACACCAATAGAGTAAGCATTCCAGTGCATAATGTTACGCTTTAATGCTATAGAGGTAAGAAGATCAGTTATGTTCATAAAAATGTTACCAAGTATCACAACTTGATCAGTATTTAGCAAGGAAAATAGAGTATCTAATGATGAAATAGTTTATTGTCTCGGAAAAGGATTTTAGACTTCCTCACACATTAGGATTAATTGTTGGGTTTCTGATCACTGACCAGCTAGTGTGGAGGCCTCTGAATAACATAGCCACTAGGAACAGAGAGGAACGTTGACTTAAATGAGGAAACATGGTGGTTAATTACAAGGAATTGTGATGCGCCAAAATCCAGATCACCAGATCTCACCTGTAATCTCACTATCAGCTACACCAAAATCCAAATCACCAAATCTCACCTGTAATCTCACGATCAGCTAAATTTTGTGCTCCAGCAACTTGAAGTTTGAGTTCAGGAAATGTAACAGAATATCCAACTTTGATTGTTTTACTAATTTCCCACTTTTTTTTTTGGTTTTACGAGACAGGGTTTCTCTGATTTGGAGGCTGTCGGTCCAGCCTGGCCTCGAACTCACAGAGATTCGCCTGCCTCTGCCTCCCGAGTGCTGGGATTAAAGGCGTGCGCCACCAACGCCCGGCAATTTCCCATTTTTTGAAAGCAATATTTACTCCAAAACTTAGACTTGTTCCTGCATATCCAAATTTTAAAAGGTGTGAGAAAGCAAGGGAAATGCTTTCAAAGAGCTGAAACAAAAAATTCTAAGGAGAAAGACCATAAATAAAGATGAGTTAGATAATAAGGGAGGTAGGACCTTCATAGACTGTAACATATTGAGAGACTGTGACATATTGAGAGACTGTGACATGCGAGCTGAGGCCTGGCTAATGCTCAGAAGCTTGCCATAAAGAAGAGACTGGCAGGGATGGTCTAGGACAGGAAATTACAGTTGCGAAGGAAGGCACCCAAATCCATAAGGGCTTGCGGAGGACAAGGAAGCTCTGCATGGCCAAGGGTTAGTGACTGAAGGAAAGCTTGCCGGAAAACAGCTTTGAGAAGACAGGGGTCAGGTTGCATTCATCATTTGTTTGTTTGTTTTTTTGTGGGGGTGGTTGTTCAAGACAGGGTTTCTCTGTATCACTTTGGAGGCTGTCCTGGAACTCACTCTGTAGACCAGGCTGGCTTGGAACTCACAGAGATCCGCCTGCCTCTGCCTCCCGAGTGCTGGGATTAAAGGCGTGCGCCACCAACGCCCGGCTGCATTCAATAATTCTTGAAATTATTTATGTTAAACAAAATATGTATCAAGAACCACAACTTGGTGGGCGGTGTTGGCACACACCATTAATCCCAGCACTCGGGTGGCAGGCACAGGCAGATCTCGGAGTTCGAGGCTAGACTGATCTATAGAGTGAATTCTAGGGTAGCCAGGGTTGTACAGAGAAAGACTGTCTCTATAAACAAAAACAAAAACAAGAAAACCCCCCACAACTTTCTGAAAAGGAGATATATTATTATTAATATAGAAAATACCCATTAAGAGTTTGGGAGATGGCTCAGTGGACAGAGCCCTTGCCACACAAGTATGAGGACCAGAGTTCCTATCCCCAGACCCCACATGAAGCTAATACAGTAGTGCGTATGAGCAATCCTAGCTCTCCTACCTCGAGGTGGGAGGTGAACTTGGAAATCCCCTCACGGGGCAGCTAACCTGGCATACCTAGTGGCGAACAGCAATAAATCTTGTCTCAGAAGGTGTTTGAGGGCAGCAAGGACAGACATCTGAGCTAGAGGTGTGAACAAGCAGCTTAAAAGCTATACACAGAATGTGCTCACTCATAAGTGGGTACTAGACATAAACCAAAAGATACCCAGCGCCTGGTGGCGGTGGCACAGCCTTTAATCCCAGCACTCGGGAGGCAGAGGCAGGCGGATCTCTGTGAGTTCAAGACCATTCTGGTTTCCAAGAACTAGTTCCAGGACAGCCTCCAAAGCCACAGAGAAACTCTGCCTCGAACCCCCCCCAAAAAGATACCCAGAATACCATCCACAACCCCAGAGAATCTAGAACCCTCTTCCAGAAACAGATGGAAGCAGGTGCAGAAATCCACAACTAACCAATGGGCCAGGCTCCTGGAGTACAATCGAAGTGAGGGAGGAGCGATAATATGAACAAAGGAGTCAAGACCGTGATGGGGAAACCCACAGCATCAGCTGACCCGAGCTAGAGAGAGATCACTGACTCAGGTCTCACAAATGGGGAACCTGCATAAGACTGAACTAGACTCCCTTAATATAGGTGACAGTGGTGTGACTGGGACAATATATGAAGCCACTGGCAGTGGGCCCAGGATCTAACTCTAATGCACAGACTGACTTAGTGGAGCCCATTCTATGTGGAGAGACACCTTGCCCAGACTAGACATGGGGGTTTGGGGGTGGAAAGATGCCTTGGTCCTTCCTCAAGGAGATGATGGGACACACTTAGTAGACTTCCTAGGGGAGGCTTTACCCTCTCTGAGGAGGAGATGGTAGGTAGGGGGAATTGAGGGAGCAGAAGGAGAGGATGGAGTAGAAACTGGGATCAGAATGTAAAACATAAATTAATATATAAAAGAAAAAATGTTATGCATGAGCTGGTGACTAAGTTTGTGTCTTGGGAGGCAATAAGATGAATAGCTAGAAAAGAAAACTTTTATCGCATACTCTGTATGATTTACTTTTTAAAATACTTAATCAGCTAATTCGTATACTTCGATGCAATTAAATAAAGCAAATAAGAAAACAGAAACTCATCTTATTTTGCACGACAGTGCACTAAAGACAGCTATGAAGTTCTCCAGTTTTAACCTCAAATAGTTCTTCACATAGGGCATGAAGCAAATATGAATGACACATTCCACTGCCAATGGGTTACACAAACTTCTATCAGTACACAACAAAACAAAATGAGAAATCAATTCACTCATCAAAAACATTGTTGACAGGACGGCAGGTGGATTACAGCACAACAGGAAACTCTTTGTGATAGGATTAGATGGTACCTGAAGACATTCTTGCGTTGGGATTGTACAAACTAGCAGAAAGCAAAAAAGACACATTCCTGAGGTCTCACTTGGCAGTCAAAAGTGTGTCAGGGCAGCCATAAATATTGGGGCTAAGTGAATGATTAAGTGTATCAAATGAAGACCACGATAACTTTGTGCCTTGATCTGCAACATTACAGCTTTCCAAGGTCATGAGGAATTTCTAGGATCTGTAGAATTTTAAAGTGTGTGTGTGTGTGTGTGTGTGTGTGTGTGTGTGTGTGTGTGTGTGTGGTGTGTTTCAAGGAAATTTAGTTCCACACTGGCATCAGAGAATGCTCTAGAGGCACCTTTCTTTGTCTTTTGTAGGGACATACTCTTTTTGGAGGTTCAATGGATTAAGTGATTAGCCATGAAATAGGAGGCCTGGTAGCAAGCAAACAGTCCTGGCCACACTGCCTGGAGACTAGCTCAGGCTAGAAGGCTGTGTCATCACAAGATCCTTGTCAGGAAGGGCTTGGCTGTGATGTTAGTCTCTGCAAAGCCTGCTTGGGGGTGGAAATTTTTGCCTTGACTTACGTTCACTCATTCAGACTAGTAATCACAGGCAAGAGGTCTTTGCTTTCCCCATGAGCAGGGCCTCTTACCTTTCCAAGTGTTTTCCAAATATTCCTTCTGACTTAGTTTTCAGATGTTTTTATACAGCCCCTGAGACATCTGGTATGCCGTTTCCATGGCTACTCTTTGTCCAGAGTTTTTGGCAACCGTACAGGCTGCATGACTCATAGGTTTAGAATATGCTCCGGAAAACTTCTTTGAGATGCGATTCTGGCTGCAGGTGAACTGACCCTCAGTCTTCTGCTTCCGCTAATGTCTCATTATCGTTTTCAAAGCCCTTGCCACTACATTTGTCTCTGGATTAGGGACAATTTCTCCACGATTATCAAGACATATCCCTGATATTAATGGTACAATCAAGACCCCAAGTTTCTGTGTCTAGATGATAGAACACAGAATTCTCAGCTTCTGACTCCTACATAAAGATAGATAATTCACTGACAACGTGGACCTCATGTGGGAATGGGACTCTCTGGTCTTTGCTCAGTGTGATCTGCTAATAATCTCATCATCACCGAGACAAAATAAATCCGTCTGCAATGACTGAGACTTAATAAGAAACCTGAAAAGACTCTCTGTTCACTAGTTTTATTTGCATTCATGGATTGACCAAGATAAGGAGCTTTGATGGGAGAAGTGTATATGTTTCTCTTCTTGGTTAATGAATAAAACGCTGATTGGATGAGTGGCCAGGCAGGAAGTGATATAGCTGGGCAGAATCAGAATATAAGCAGGGACAAACAGGAAATCGCTCTCTTCTCTTCTCTTCTCTGAGGACACGCTAAGTCAGTCACCATGTTGGACTCGAGAGGAGTAAGAGGTCCCTGGACCTTTCTCCAGTAAGATAAGGCCACGAAGAAATACATAGATTAGTAGTTATGGGTTAATAATTAAGTCCGAGCTAGCCTATAAGAAACCACAGCCAATGGGCAACAGCTTTACAACTAATACACAGTCCATTTGTTTCATCGGGACAGAGAAGGGTTAGGGAGGTCTGCTGGGCCAGGTAGCTCCAATCTGTTTTAAAAACCCATCTATGCATAGTAATTAAAGCTGCTCGTTTGAAAACTACAATTAATATGCCAGCAGCACGCAGTGTCACCAGGCAAGTTAAGAGACATTATCTATAGACTTTACACACAGATACCAGACTCAAAAGCACAGGAACAGTAGTCATCTGGATTTAATACACACCTTGAAACCTTGAACAAATGAACAGAGTAAACCAGAAGACACTCTTGGGTTTTATACATTCCCATTTCCTGAAAATACATACACAGTTAGAATGAATCCATTCAGTCAAGATGATGAAGAAAGAAAATTGAATAATATAGTAGCTAGCAACTTATCCACCAAGTCATCATTGCCAGTAAGAAATTTACAAAAACATTTAGGAAATGAATGTTTCGTGTGTGTGTGTGTGTGTGTGTGTGTGTGTGTGTGTGTGTGTGTAAAACACGCACATTTAAATGTACCTGCGCAAACCTATGGTGAAATATGTTTGAAAGACTTGACTATATTGTTTGTTCTTTAAAATACATACAAAAAATTCCAATAAAGTTAAATAAAGCAGTGTATACTTAACTTGTTTGTGTTTATGGTTTCTGAAACTTACTTGAGAGTTGTGGACTGAAGTTTCTATCCAGTCCGGTCCTGCAGTTGTTTAATCTCAAACAAACACACAGGGACTTATATTAATTATAAACTGTTTGGCCAGTGGCTCAGGCTTCTTGTTGGCTAGCTCTCTCTTAATTATTAACCCATTTCTATTAATCCATGTATCTCCACCTGGTCTTGACTTGCCGGAGAATGCTTGGGCATCCTACCACCCAGGAGGCTACATGGCATCTCTCTTCCAACTCACTCTCCAAGCTCCTCTTTCCAGAATTCTCCTAGTTTGGTAGTGCCACCTATACTTCTTACCTGGCGATATCCTGCCTGTCCATTGACTGAAACAGCTTTATTCATCAGGCAATAAGAGAAACATATATTCACAGCAGACAGAAGGACATCCCCCCAACAGGAAGTAGAACTCTTTGAACTCCCGTGGATGCTCCATAGCATACCTCTGGCCCTGAAGGAGAGCAATCGGGGTCTGGAGTCCCATAACTGTACAGAGGACTAGATGTGATATTCACTGGCACAATTTTCTTTGAAAGCCTAAAAACAAATGTTTTGTTTTTTAAAAAGATTGTCACTTTTGGCACTTGTAGGCCAGCTGTCACTGAGGTAATGCTTACTCTTCACTCCTCCTTTCTAAAGCAGGTAGAGTCCTAAGAGTGACAGGAAAAGGGATCGGGTACAGCCCTAAGGACCAGTAGTCAGATACACATGACCTCATGTAATAGAAGTGCAACTCTGGGAAGGCTGCTTATGCACTGTAACACCAAGTAGGCGAGAGCCAAGTTTCTTCTTCTTTGAACTCCTATAATCCTATTTACTGTCCTCCCGGATGCCGCAGGCCAAAGACCTCAAATATCTAGTAGTCTCATAGCTTAGTAAATGAAGGTCCCTGAGGCTCTGGGGGTATTTATAGATTCTATCAATAGGAAGATTAGAGGATACTGAAAGGGTAACTCTGAGAGGTAGCATCACAAATCGCTAAGGAAGCACTTGCAATTTCCTGAAGAGATAAGAGGATGACAATAAGAAAGAATGCTTCCAGACAGTTGCCTAGTAAAACACAACAAATGAGGATTCAGTGGAAAACCATACCTCTGCTATAAAAAAAATGGTTGATGCCTGAACAGTAAACCTTTAAAGTTATTGGATCAAATTTTATATATACATATAAAATTTATTTATATGTATATGTATATATATAAATAAAATTTCAGTGCAGGAAAATGGACAGTGATTGAAGACCAAGGCTATTTCTTGTGGTATGGAGGCCTTTGGATTGAGTCCCAGAAAGGAAAAACATCCCTAATTTAATTACTTTTGCCCAAAAGAAACCTAAGGTGGTTGCATGAGATCGCTAGATGCAAAAGGCCAGGAATGGAGTTTCTGGCTACAGCAATCTCCAAAGCATTTCTAAATATCATAGAAGGAAGCACATGTCTGGGGGAACAGCCAGCCGTTTTCTCACGGACAATAACGGTATACACTGACGTCAGGAGAACCCGTCCTAACACGTTACTATAAAGTTAATGGCTTGAGACAACGTGAATCTATTCCTTTTCGTTCTGGGCTATCCCAGTTCGCTTATCATTTGTTGCGATAAAACATCTACCAAAACCAATGTAAGGGTGACGAGAGTTTTGCCTGCCTACAGGATGAAGAGCATCAGGGAGGGAAGTCAGGCAGGGCAAGAACCTGGAGGCAGGAACTGCGGAGGGATGTTTCTCCACAGCGTGTTCGGCTACATAATCCAAGGCTGCCTGCCCAGGAATGACACCACCCACAGTGAACGCTCCACTGTCCTGCACCTAGGCCAATCTGACGAAGACACAGATGCTCCCTTTTCCCAAGAGACTGTAGTGTACATCAGGTTGACCCAAAATAACCAGCACATAGTCCAAAACCATTCTCACACAGGCAAAATGAGGTTGCAGAAGAGCTGTGTTTTGTTTGGTGGCCGCAGGGGTAAATCATTTTCTTGCCTTTTCTGCCCATCCAGTAACTCCACCCCTTGGTTTGTAGGTGGCCACAACCTTTATCACCATCAGAGTGTGGTCTCTCTTTGGCTTCCTTTTAACGTGTATGAGGGAAACTCATGATTGCTTTTGACTCATCTGGATAATATAAAATAGCTCCCCACCCCCAAACACGCACTTGCAATCAACTCCAGTTTCATCTCTAACCTTGACCTCCCTATGTTTATAGCCAACACATTTATAGTTTTTTTACGAATAGGACACAGGCACTTCCGGGGATACTATTCTATCGTGGAATATTAAGCTACACAGGGTAGGATGTCATATGATCTTTATTTAAGGAGAAGTCACTTACTTGAGAAGCTGAGAACCTGAGGTCAGCGCTCCATTGGTCTTCGAGACTCGACCGGAACCCCAAGAGAGAGTCTCCTTTCTCCTAGCTCTTTATCCCCTTGCATCTTCTACGCACCTGTGGCCATGGCCAAACAGGTGTGATCAGTGCTACAGGTACATAAGATCTCTCCCTACACTATTCTGCAGAGCCTTAGAATAGACTATTGAACAGACAAAGGCTACTTACCCAGTAGAGCCTTGGTCAGTTTGGAAATACCGGGACTGAAGACCGTGGAGAAAGCATGCGGTCAGGAATGGAGATGGACAGATGCTCTGCCTGGGATGACACCAGTACCCCGAGATTGAGAGAGAGAGAGACAGAATTTATAGAACTGGAAGGAAGGCTCTTCAATACATGTGGCATGTGGCCTTTCCAGGGATTTCAGTTCACTATGTTTTTACAGTTTAGGTTGAACCATCTCATACAAGGATCTTCTAAAGCCAAGTGAGGGCTCACTGGTCACAGAACAAGGGATGGAGAGATGGGTCAGTGTCAAAGCATACAGTGTTTCCACAGAGGACCAAAGTTTGGTCCCCAACTGTCACTATCAGTGGTTTACAACCACCTGTAACTACAGCTTCAAGAGAGAGGACATGTTCTCTTGGCTTTGCAGGCACCTGAATTCATGTGCACATAGTCACACACACACAGAGACACATATGGACACACACACACAAACACACACACACACACACACACACACAAAGCAAAAACAACACTCCCAGAACAGAAAGCAACCCCCGATTACCCATTCCCCCCCCGAAACAGAACCTACGGGGGCTGTCATGCACACCGTGGGGGTCTGAAGTGAAAATGGGTTCTTCAGAATTGAAAATTGTACTTCAGTGCCTTGCCAATTGACTCCCAATTGATTACTTCAAGTGTTTGTGCCGCAGAAAACGTCGTTTCTCCCAGGGACTCTGAAGAGCTGTGCTTAATTATTCATCATGAAATTTAATTTCAGGGTTTATAATCGCCTAAGTGTTGAAGATGGAATTTGTCGCTGAAAGGTTTTTAAGAGGAAATGTAGAATTACTTAACATCTACTCGTCTCACTTCAAGTTTTGTTTAAATTTGGATGTGTTTCATGATTTCACCATGGCAATCACTTAAGGGCACATACACTAACCTCCTACACGTTTTCTGCTAATTTGGTTGATTCCGGTCAATTTGTATCATGAGTTGGAATGGATAAGGAGACAGATAACAAGCTTCTACGTTTTTTTCTCCCAAAGGCCCACCTCCATAGACACACAATTAACTTTCTCTCAACCATTTCTCAAGAAGCTGGAAAGTGTATTAGGTGACAAATTAAGCCCAAGTAGTAGGTGTAGAAAGGTATTGACTGCTTTTCTTTAATCTGCAGATAAAATTGTTTCTTTTTAACCCTCGTGAAGCAGAGGCGAATAAATGTGTGTTGGTTTGAATGAGAATGACCCGCACAGACTCGTGTATTTGAACGTTTGCTCCCTATGCTTGATGGGAATGTTTGAGAAGGATTAGGAGGTGTGGCCATGTTGGAGGCAGTGTGGTCTTGTTGGAGAGTGACATAGTGAGGGGGGTTGTCTGTCTCAATTTTATGTAAACTTTTCTCTGCTGCACAGGTCCCTTCCTATAGTGCATCTCATTTTAAGTATGTATATCTGGTTAGACACAGGCCTAAGAGTGTCAAAGGCTTCCCATCTAGAAGTTCAATCAGAAGACAAAATTTGCCTCATTGTTCATGCTCCCTAAATCAGTCCATGTTGGACTGACCCATTGCCAATGATGTGTCTCAAGACTGTGTATGGATGGAATGGAAAGGGCATCATCCTAATAGGATTGCGAAGGAGAAGGGATCCACACCATTATCTGAAGTGAGTGTACATACAATTAGCTCTATGGAGGTGTGGGGTCTAATGGGACCAGGTGCATTATTAGGAAAGGGGCATATGCATAGCCCAAGCCAAGCACAGTCCTAGGTGACTAAGCTATTCCCCGTGCTTATTCATATCAATAATACCCCAGACACAGAAGACTGAGAAGAAATCCATTCGTTAGAATTCAAAAGGAAAGGAAGTTACTCAAGTTGAACAGAGCCCTCTTATACTGGAACATTCACAAATGGCGGGTTCTGTAGGAGTCTCGAAGTCCTCTTTAAACTTGGCAGTTGCCTTCTGGCCAACTACGAAGTTTAAGAAGACCACCTAAACAGAAGAGATATGGTGATATGCCATTATCTGATGTATGGTGGTTCAGTGGATGACATAGTCTTTGTTATTTAACAGATCACAAGCATTTTACCCTATTGGATAGTTTCTAATTCCAGGAGGACTGACCAAAAGGAATAAACCGATTTACATTTCAGTTTCAATCAAGTACACATTCTCTCTTGTGTTGAGGGTCTCTGCATGGTTTGGAACCCTGACTGTCTCTGTAGCATGCCACATGTCATTCTTTCTTACTCTTCCTAGCTTCTGGGCTTTTCTTTGGGAATAACTTGTATTCACCCCATCTTTAGCCTTTTCATACACTACTGAGAAAGCTTGAAAGGTTCCTTTGCTTCCTCAACACATGGGTGGCTCCTGTCTTCTGGTTACCCCAGACAGCTTATCTAAGTTATATTACTAATCCCCTATTGTTGAGCAAGTAGAAATTTTGTGATATTTCTTCACTATAAATGAGACTGTAGTATATGGTAAAAAGAAAATGTGTATTTTTGTCTTTAAAATGAACTTTTAGGATTAGAATGACCCCATCCCTCATATTCTCCTCCCCCTCCCCTTCTAACTTCCTTTTTCTCCTACCTCCCTCCCTCTCCCCCATGCTCCCAATTTGCTCAGGAGATCTTGTCCCTTTCCCTTTTTCCAGGGGTCCATGTACATCCTCTGAGGGTCCTCCTTGTTTTCTAGCTACTCTGGGGTTGTGAATTGTAAGCTGGTTATCCTTTGCTCTGTGTCTAATATCCATTTATGAGTGAGTATATACCATGATTTTCTTTCTATGTCTGGGTTACCTCACTCAGAATGGTTTCCTCTAGTGGGATGGGGGTTGGTGGGAGGAATGGGAGGACAGGAGGGAGAGGGAACTGGGATTGGTATGTAAAATAAGATAATTTTAATTTAAATAGAAATTAATAAAAAAGAAACAATGTCTGGAAAAAAAAAAGAATGATCCCATCCAGAAAACATTTATATTTTGTCAAACTGCAGATCTTTTTCAAGTTGTGATAGGACAATGACAGACACCAGGAAGGAAAGATTCCTTTTTGGTTCACTGTTTAAGGAGATAAAAGTCCATCACGGCAGACACAGCATGTCATCTAGGACCAGCTTCATCAGAGTCAGTAGAAACCTCCCTGTTGTTTTAACGCTGTAAACCCCAAATTTGACAAAGCTCGGGATAGAAGCGGTCCTGGCTAGAAGTAGTCTACATCTGTCAGTTTGGCCCCACGATCAGATGTTTCACAGGCTTCCCAGAACAGTTCTGACAGCCGAGAACCAAGTGCTCAAACACAGGAGCCACACAACATAGCACCACTACAGAAGATGGAGAGAATCCACTAAATGCTTGTAGCCCTCTTCAAAGAGAAAAAAACCGACTGGGTGAAGTTGTCGGGCCTGAAGATCCTTCCTTCCCAGAGAACTCTTGCAGCACTAATCTCAGCCAGTCAGTCAGGTGGGGAGACTCTCCAATGTGAAGATACCTCTTCCTCGGAAAACCAGAAAGCACGTCTCATCTCTCTTCACACACTAAGAGACTGGTAGGAGGTTTATTAGAACAGAAGAGAAAAGAGGAAGAAAGGGGGGGCAGAGACTGGTCCCTGGGAACAAGGGTGGTGGAAGGGAAAGAGAGGAAGAGGGTAAGAAAGAGAGAGGGATGGGAGGTGGGCAGGCCCCTTTTAAAGGGAACACAGTGACTGTGCACGGGTGGTGCTCTTAGCGACTGCAGCTGAGGGCGTGTCCTGTCAGGACCCCAAGGGCAGGCCAGCACAAATGCCTGAATGCTAACAGAGGCCGCGTGATAAACGGAGCAGGGCAGGGACAGGGCTCTTTGTGACCCTCATCATTTGATGTACTCCAGGGTGCTGTTGTATCTATTTGGGATGTCAAAGAAAAAGCCAAAGAATCCAGCCTGGGCTTCAAACAGATGCATCATGATAGATAATGCCATTTGAGGAAGAATCTGTACCCATTCTTTTACATTCCACTTTTCTCTGGATTTTTGTATTCGGAGATAGAGAAAATGACCTTGGGATTGTAGAAAGCTTTTCAGATAGATTTGTTTCACAGAACAACGTCTATGACCTCTGATCAAAATGTATCTGATCTTAAAGGTGAACAAAGTCACATGACCTCTTACCAGGGGTCAGCTATTGGGGCAAAGACCGGGAGTCTGGGTGGTTCTCTGAGACTATGCAAACAGTAGGAACCTAATTTTATTTTTAATAATGGTATTAAGGTAATAAATTATCAACTTGCCACATCAGGCTTGTGTTGCCATTTTAAATAAATTTACTCACAATATTCATGTTGGCAAGAAAAAGAAGCACAGCCTTGATCATCACAAAGATATTATATTGATTGAATGCACAGTTAATTATATGTATGCAATGTTCAATTATTGATAACTCGATGTTATTGTCTCTTCATTTTTACACCATACAATATTTATAGAAGAACTATCATATGGAAGACAATATACTAGGGTTTCTTTTGTGAGAACCAAAAATATGAGCTTCATTCCCTTTTTTAAAAATCTTGGATTCTTTAGTGGTAGCAAAGACTGCTCACTTATTGTAAGGTAGAGTTGAGACCAGATCCTAGAAAAACATAGATGAGAAAAAAGAGCGGAACCCGGAAGGGCATCAAGGACATTAACAGATAGCCACCTCTGGTGTGGATACTGCAGTTGGTGCCCCAAGGGACCACATAGAAATCACCTTAGACAGTTAACCCTAGACATGGAAGTGGGAATCTTAGCTACCAGCTTCCATTGCCCACTGGTAAAAGATTAGTGCATTGATTTTCTTTGACTGCCAGGCATATCATATGCCTTTGTTGCACAGGAACTGTTGGTGAGAAATGAAAAATGCATTCCTCTGCAAAAGCAAGGTCAAACATGATAGAAACAGGTGACTCTGGCATGGTCGGCCCCATGATATAGACAGCAACGCGATGACTTTGGATATCTAATTACATAACTACTAACTGTGCATAATGCTGCTCCTGGCATCTAAAGTACATTGCATGCATTTCTATGATAAATTACTGGATTGAAACTCTTGGAAATACGAGTGTGTGTGTGTGTGTGTGTGTGTGTGTGTGTGTGTGTACTATTACTTCCTCTAAAATGTAACAGTGTTGATGTCTGTGATATTCTGAAGAAATCTAGTAGTTCTCAACATGTTTTCTAATCTTCATCCCTTTTTTCTGATTTATTTCCCTTTTCTTCCTGCTATTAAAACAACTTTATCTCAAATTAAGCTTTCAGTGTGCATAGAAAACACACCATGATCACAAGTGATGCTTCTAAACATTTCGGGGACAAAGGTCTTCACAAATAGTTCCTCTAAACCTCTGGGTTAGAAATCTGCAACCGCTTCCCGAGAAAGACTTATGAATATTTTACTGTGAGTTTGAAAGTCCCACATAAGCAGTTTTATTTCAGTCCAACTCTTTCGGAATGACTTGACTTTATACTTTAAAAGTTAGATTTCGTCCTACCTGGTTCTAGCAAAGAAGAATCGAAGCCAAATATGCTTTGCTTTGTCATAGTCACATATGTGCAATTTTTAATTAAACATAATTAAAATCAGCATCTGTCTCATTTTATATTCCCAGCCCATATGTGAGAAGTCACTTGTTCTTAGTGAAAAGATATAATTTTAATAAAAATGGACTTTTGTTGCTTGCTTATACTGCTATGATTTTATAGATCTTAAATCCATTATTATTAGCTTCAGGCACTGTTGATTATTAAGTTCTCTGTGGGTTGCCCTACCAAAGCTTAAGGTAAGATAAAGAAAAATGACAATTCCTAACCTTGTCTGGCCTTGAAGAATTGGACAGAGAATGATATTGGCAGGACTTGAGCTGTGGAATGACTCTGCATTTGAGCAAAAACATTAGGTTCTTGCACTGTGAATTCAGAATGAATGGTGAATTCAGGGTGAATGAAGAGTCCGTGTGGCCCATGATTCTTCTGATATTGCCTAAATACTTACAGGCTTATTTTAGAATGTAAATATTCTATTTTATATCAGACTTGATCTCATCTTACCAACAAGGAAGGAGGAAAGAGAAAAAACATAGCTATCATTTATACATGATAATTTCTTCTCTTTGTTGATTATACTTCATTACAACTTAAGGTAATATCTCAATCTTTGATCCACAAAGAATGACTCTGCTGATGCACTCTGATGCTAGCCTTTGGCCCATGGGTTGCTTACCTTCAAATAGCAAACCTGAGGTTTATATCCTCAATATTTCATTTTTGGTGTTGTTTTACATACATCCTTTTCTATTTATCAGTAAGCCACACAGATGGCTCACTTTTCTATAGACACCATGCCTTTAGAAACACAGGAACCTCTAGTTTAAAGGACTTATAGTAATGAAGAAATGGCAGCTATAAATAGACCTTCAATTAGACAAGCTTAGTCAATTCTTAAACATCATCATTTATATACTTGTCTCATAAGCTTTACTGAATGTAAAATTCTGATGGAACACTTAAGACTCTTGATGTCCACACTGTTCTCAAATAGGTAGTCCCACAATATCTGAGGTAGGGTCTAATTAAGAAAATATGGGGGTTTTGTTGTTTTCTTCCTTCCTTCCTTCCTTCCTTCATTTCTGTTTTCTTTCTGATAGTCAATAACAGGGAATCTATGTTGAATTTCATGATTCATTCCTGGTTTCAATTATTCTCTTTCAGTCCATCAATTCATTTAAATGTGCAACTGAATACACACAGAATTTGTATCTAAATATGATTCAATCTTATGGCTTTACTACCTTTTCACCAGAAGAGACTGACAGAACAGCTAGGATTCAATCTGCAATGTGGCTGTCAATCAGCTAACACAGCATCTATGAAGTCTTTGGCAGTCACTCTGTTTGGACAGCTTAAGCCTTTCTTAGGAGACTGGGAATCTAAATGGCAAGAAAGCAGAGTGAGGTCAGAATGATCCAAACAGCTAACCAGCGTCCGCTACTCCAGTAACCTTTGAACACCGAGACGTGGTCACATGCCACGTTTTATCTGTGAGGCAGAGTTCCGGGAAGCAAGCTTGAAGAACAGAACCTGCAACCTTCCTAGCTGCGTGTCATTTCATAGGTACAGCCGAACAACCTGCAAGTACTCTTCCAATGCCCAAAGAGAGCTTCGCTTTCAACCACATACTGCCTCTTCTAAGGACTGGCTAAGTGAATTCATAAACCTCTGTAAGTTATACATGAAATAACACAGCAAGATCCTTGCTGACTTTTTTTGGGCTGGGAGCTTACTGCTTTCTGGAGAGTCTCATCTGATATTTAGTTGATTCAAAACCTATCACTGTGGTTTCCAGATATACATTCTTTGGTTTTTTTTTTGGTCTTGTTTTTGTTTTTTGTTTTTTGTGTGTGTGTTTGTTTTTGAGACAGGGTTTCTCTGTATTGCTTTGGAGGCTGTCCTGGAACTCGCTCTGTAGACCAGGCTGGCCTCAAACTCACAGAGATCCACCTGCCTCTGCCTCCTGAGTGCTGGGATTAAAGGCTTGCACCATCAATGCCCGGATGAGATATCCATTCTTACTGGCATCTAAGGACATGAGGAGAGATTACTTACCTGCATTTATCTTTATTCGTTTCCATATTTATTGATACTTAAATCAATGTAATGAACATCTTATCCTACCAGGAGACAAAACAAAGAGAACGAAACTTGTGTCTTTGGCCGCACTGGGCAGAGAAATGCTAAGGGTCAAGTGTGTCCATTTGTGATAGCAGTGAGTTAGCTCTCAGAGCCGCCTTTGGTAGCCTTCCCCAAAAGGCAGATACAGCTGCTCACATCACATAACAGCAAAAGGAAGAAAAACACCCAGGAGCCTATGAAAGAGGAGTGGGAGCCTGGGAGATGAAAACCAAAAGAACAACCCTAAGGCTTCTATTACAGCTCTTTCAGGAGCTCTTTTTATTCCTTCCTTTCTGATGGCTACAGCTGGGTTCTTTCAACAGCTGAGCAATTGTGTGGCATTGTTGATTTTAATTTAACCTGTGAATCATGGTGATTACAAGATCTATAACCCGGGCATGCTAATTAGGCCGCCTTTGTGTGTGTTCTAAGAGTGGAGAAAGCCTTGAGCATCTATTAGAGAGCCGAATTTTGTGAGCACTTGACCTAGAACTGCAATGGTGACATTGCCTTGGAATTCACCATTCAGCATCAGCTGGGCACAACGTCTCTGCCCATAAAGCCTTTTCAGAAACATCAGATGAGTGGGACAAAAGTATATCGAGTCATTGCTTTATTGCTCTTCTGGAGGGTCAACGAGTTGTAGACAGCAAAGAAGACTGTACAACATACATTCCGGGGCTCCTGTGTTTACAGATTTAACATTCTCCACTGTTAGAGGTCCTGGTGGGTGGAGATTATTGTTTTTCAAGTGCATTGCAAGGTCTCCCAGTTTGGGGAGAACAGTAAATCTCACTGTGAGTTAACCTAAGAGCAGGAGATAGTCTTGTTTATTTGTCTCAACTTTTCTGAGAGCAGTTTGGCTCAAAGAAGGGTATTTATGTATGGAGCTGATCTATGAACATACTAAATTATGCCTGCTTGGAAGCATTTGACACTCATTGGCTTTTCTTTAACACTTTAGGTTACATGTCCTCATCCAATACACAAGCACTTGTGCTGAACTCACGAAAAGCAGGACCAATCAACATTTGCTCTTGACTTGCACAAGGCATTAAAGTCAGCAACACAAATGCCAATTTGCAAACATTTCAAGAACACCAACGAATTCCCCCACTTGTGCTGATCTGTCACTCTTTTAAAATGAGAATTTGTTTCTTTAGTCTTCTTCATTGCCATTTATGTCTGAAGCATGAAGAGAAGCAAGTCATCCAACATCGGAACCTATTTAAAACATTCTTTTATGGAAATTATCCAATGTATAGATCATTGCTGCTGATGCACTAAAGTGTAATTATTGCCCAGTTCACTTTGCCTTCAACAATTGTTTCTATCACTGCTGGAGCAGCATCCCTGAGACGGGACAGAGAGTAAGCTTTGGGCTTCTATTAAATCTCTTCAATTATCCAATCTAAGTACAAATAATAGTCTGTATTTGATTCATATAATCCTTATGCTAAGTACACTGTGTATCCTAAACCTATGCTATACTTATGTTAACATCTTGCCTGAATAGTATCAGCTCTATCATCTCTACTACTGATATGTTTTATTTTACATGTTTTATATACCTAGGTGCATTGGTATTATTTTCTCTTCCAAACATTAGAAACCAAATTCCATGTATCAATAAGAAGGAGGTTGCAACTTACTTTCTCAATAAAGTTTTAAGATAACATATCGTATCTGTCATTTTCACACAGCCAATGGCTGCTGACAAACGACAGTAGCAGAAGTGATTAGTTACAGTGTGTACAATGTGACCTATGGAGCCTAAAGTATTTACCATGCGACTCTTTACAACAAAGTTCTTCAGATCTATTTTAGATATCACTTAATTTTAGAGTGTCTTAGATTTGTTTTCATCATAAAGATGAAACTTTTATAGAAGTTTTAATTTTTGGATGCCCGTATGTAGGCCGAAGCTTACATCTGCAATTATTTTGAGGCAAGCTCCTTCATGTGGAGAATTCTGGGCTACGTTTGCTTAGATGTATTTAAGATCACTGTTACAGAGCTCTGAATTAGAATTACAAATTTCTCTGTTTTCTTATAGTACCCTCAAGGCTGTGCGCCATTGTCTTCTGGGTTCATTAGCTGAAGACAAGAATTCTCCTGTGTTCCTTAACTGTATCCTACAACTAGTGGTTGCACTCTCTGATCTTTAGCAATTTATATTTGATACTTACAGGCTGTGGGTGCGCTATCTTAATCATAACCGACGCTCTCAGGGGTTTACGGACTTGACACTAGAAATTTTATGATCTCAGATATATTCTCTCATATACCTTGATAGACCCTTATTCCATCCACATTTTCCTATTATGAACTTCTCTCACAGATATACCAGACAAAGATATTTGTAGCATAGAATGTCCTTTTTCGTGTACTCCCCCCTTTTAAAACAAATGCAGATATCTGGTACATTCTTCTTGCGTATTATCATTAATTTTGTGTTTCTGGATTTTCCACTAGAATTGTCTTATGTTTTCTGTTTCCCCTGCTAAAATACCCAGCTACTTAGGCTTGTTGCCCACATTTCCTATTAAAGCCTCTCATAAAATAATCAGTTCTTCTGACTCTACGTCTTAATCTGGTAAGAGTTGAACCTGTACCGTTGTCTACCTCATTGTTATAAATCAAATGCCGGATGTTATGTGTAGAGTAGATATGGGTGGAACAAGCCCATGTCTTTCTCTTTAGCATATTAGCATGAGTAGTCATTTCCTTAGGGCTGGAACTGGGTTTGGGTTCCTTAGCTGTTTTAGCTTCTCTACATTATTCTGTCAGAGTGAGGTACAAGTAGGGAGGCTCTTTGTTCAAGGGAGCTCGCTGCTTCAGGCCCAGTGCCGTGTCTGCCTCTGGAACCGCAAAGGAAATGGGTTTGCATTCTCTTTCTCCTCCACTAGTGGTAAACTGTTGCTGCTCGTCTCTTGGAGCAGGGTCGCATGGGAGGGAAAAAGGGGGAGTTTCTTTTGCTCTAATCCTTACCTGCCCTCATCTTAAGTAACTTCCGTGTTCCTAAATCTTGGGATGAGACTTTCCCAGGGTTCCTACCCTTCACTAAGTTTTATGAGGATTTTATATTTCCATAGAATGGGGTGCTTTTCTTGAGCATTCCCTCTGGTTTTCACGACAGAAGTAAGCCTTCTGGGATATTCCGTCCCTTCTGTAACTTGTAATGAGTTACGGAATCCAGTGACATTTTGTAGACTTAGGGGACATCTCATAGTCTCTGGGGCTGGCAAAGGCCCTATGCTTACATTGTAGCATTTTAGTTTTCAACAAATTCTGAAAACTCTCCTTTTGCCCACTTGCCAGGTCTGTTGGTGATTTTGCTTTCATTGCTCTGCCGCAGGTAAGACAAATTTCATAGCCAATTAAGAGATGGCAATAAGCTAGTTCTATAACCCCTATTCTCAGATGGACTAAATACAGTTTAAACATTTGTATCTTCTTGCTTAGAAGGGAACAGTGTTCCATACAACTTTTTTACAACCTAGGCAGAGGCAGAAATCTCTTTAAATGCTCTAGTAGAATGTGTCACATATTGATAATTTAAAAGTTCATTCCCCTTCGGCTCTGGAAAGTGTTGGATCATTGACTCATGAGTCCTTTCTCTCTCTTTGCTTTTCTTCTCTACAAATGCTCCCAGCTAGCAATTGACTTGAGCATCTTGTCTCACGGTTTTGTGAATATATTATATGTGTTTGGGTTCTTATTCCATTTTCTTGAATAGGTCTGTTTTTTTTAAGTCTTTGAAAATATGTTTTAGTAGTTTCATTTTAATTTTTGAAAATTTCATAATTTAGTCCTATATTTATGGCTTTTTACCCTCCTTCCTCCAAATCCTCCCATTTCCCTACCCACCACCCTCTCTTGAATTCAAGGTCTATTTTTAACCTATTACTACCACACAGACACACTGCCACAGAGAGACACAGACACACACACATACACACACACACATACACACACAATCTCCTAATTATAACTTGTATTTGCATATGTTTAGGGCTCACATTTATGATTAGGAAACTTCACAGAGTTTAATCATCCTCTGTCAGCAGCCACTGATTGCCTGTAGCTCTTTATCTAGGAGTAGAACCTTGTGGAATATTTCTCTATCTACTTTGCCACATTAACTAGAGAGGTCATGGTGCAGGTAAGGTAGTTGAGATTTCACAGGTACAGCATTCCTATAGGTAAGATGGTTGAGATTTCACAGCTACAGCATTCCTATAGGTAAGATGGTTGAGATTTCACGGCTACAGCATTCCCATCATTTCTAGAAGGCACAGTCTCTAATCAGTCATCTTGGTCCTCCACCTTTCTTTTATGTGTCCAGGAATCTTTTCATATTTCCATTCTTTTTTCATTAGTGTCCTGTTCTTCTTTGTTCATATATAGTAATTTTGAAACTCTAACAAACACACATTTTGTCTGCTGAGGTCTTTCTGTATCAACTTCTGCTCCTCTTGCCTCAAGAAATCAAGTATCTGGGATTGCAAGCCTGCCCCTCTAGGCCCAGCTCATTCTTCCTCCAGTGTAGCCTTTGATTCCAATCCAAACTCTCTGGACGTGTCCATTCATCAGCAGTGAAGCAGAAGAAGATGCTCACCACCTGAATCTGCACAGATTATCTCCTGCCAGCCTCACTCTCAGGCCACCAGGCCAGATTGAAGTAGCATGTCACGGATTTCTGTGAATGCCATCCGCAGATGGTTTGGACTCTTGTCAAATCGATACCTCCTCATCCCACTCAGGTGCCTTTTCCAGCTCATTTAGAGACAGGAACAAATACTTGAAAGCCCTCTACCAGTATTTCGCTGAGAACTGGAAAGTCACGTGTGCCCACTGTGATTTGCTTCATCGGAAAAATTACTGGAAACATGGAAAGAGCAGAGACAATTGATAAGTATTAGTTTAAGGTTTCGCTGGGCTTTATTGACAGCATTATTTTACAACTCCTGGAGGGTGGAGGTTTTTTTTTTTTTTTTTTTTTTGCTCATTAAGGATGAAGTTCATTTTTATCCAGTGGAAGGAATGATGCCAAACATTATAGGTTAGTCCTAGATGGACATTCATCTGTTTTGTAATTAACCCAATACTCTTAACACATCACATGTTTTCATTAAATTTCTTCTGCATCTGCTTACTAACTGATTGACTGATTGATTGATTGATTGATTGATGACTGATGCATAGCTTTGTAAGTCCTAAATGCCACAATTGCTGAGCCACACTCTCAACTTGAGTCAGCTTGCATTGTTTGGAAATCAGACTTTTGGTAGCTGTTAAAGGATACTCCAGTACACAGTATCTAGGATAAGCTCCACAAAATGTTATCTAGTGATTCACAAAGAGTGAGCATACTCCAGAGGACTTCCACTGGGTAGTCAGGGGAAGAACTAAGGAAAGGAGCAATTAATTCTGGGTGATTTGCTCTTTCTGAATGAGAATCGGAAGAGGCATTAGCTAAGTACCTGACGCTACTGTGGAATATTTGAGGGTCATCAATGAAGCAGCACAAGGAATAATTGATTTTTCGAAACAGAGATGGGCATCACTGTAAGAAAGTGGTTGCCAATAAAGCATAGAGACGTAACACTTTATGACTTCTATATGATCTCGGGTGAAACTTTTGTTTGTTTGCTTCTTTTTGCCTTTAAAGTCTGAAACCAAAAGATGTGCATCCCAACTTTTTATTCCTGGTTGGATGTCTACTCGTCTACAGCGTGTGAAGGTGAGAGGTAGAAAGTGGGTTCAAGACCTGCTTGTCTCACTGATCATGTATGATACATTCCATTCCTACATTTAAATAAGGCCTCAGCGAAGGCTTCTGCAGAGTCAAATGGCACACATCATATTTTTGGTTTTATACACTAGCCATTGCCACATGAAAGTAACCCAAGAAAATATGTGTTGTCAGGTTATAACAATACTTCATTTGTGGGTTAAAAATAAAAAGATGTCTAACTAAATTTGGTCCAAGGGTTGTCATTTACCAACTTTGACAAGGAATCTTTCTGAGTATTTGCAGAGGTTATGATGTCCATTTCCAGCATGATTTCAAATCTATGACTGCCCTCTCTTGTGTATTTTCTAATACTCCTTGCTAATGTTTTATCTTCTAGGTAGTTTTTAATCTAACATTTAGGGTTTACTGCTTATTTCATTTCTCTGTCAAACTTCTTCCATTTTCATGCCTATCTCTTTATGGGGTTGCTCTGTGAAGTGAAAGACAAATTTCTGGGGCACAGCCTACTGTCTTAAACTGGAAGATCGAGAAACACGTTAACAGTGAGACTCAGAACTTGCCTAGAAGGACTGTTTTATTACTCTCATCCACTGGCACTATTTTATGGTTCAATTTTGTATATTTCTGGATTATTAAATTTCTCAGGGCAGTTAAAGAGTTTCACAGACATTTTCAAAAGAAACTAGGAATAAACAGGACAGAGACAAATAAAAACGGATCAAGCCATAACTTTAGTGAGTGCTAATTTATTAATCAAGACTGGTAAATAAATGATGAAGGGAAACAATGGCCTGCAAAGAGATTCTGATAAATTAACTATCTTGTGGTAGCTGTAGAGGCCATCTAATGAAGGCAGACCACAAATACACTTATTTATAGTCAGATGCATGGAGAGTTGTAGCTTCTTCAGATTCTCAGTCACGATCAGTACAAGGTTTTGAAAAGAATACTAGATGCCTGGGTCTGTGTCCAGAAAATGTATTTACCATGTGGAAGGTTGGGCATAGATGAAGCCTGGGCCTATCTGGGTGATGGCACTGATAGACAGATCCACAGGTAGGGAACAGATGTTTCTTTAGGGACTATCTTAGTTAGATTTCTATTGCTGTGAAAAGATATCACGATAACAGCAACTCTTATGAAAGAAGACATTTAATTGTGGTGGCTTAAAGTTTCAGAGGTTTAGTCCATTATCACCATGATGGGGAGCATGATGACAAGCTAGAGAAGGAGCTGCTACATGTTGACATGCAGGCAACAGGAAGTAGACTGTAACACTGGGAGTAGCTTCAACATAAGAGACCACAAAGCCCGCCCCTACCGTGACACACTTCCTCCAACAAGGTCACACCCACTCCAACAAAGCCACGCCCCTTAAAAGCGCCATTCCCTTTAGGGGCCATTTTCTTTCAAACTACCACAGGGACACAGTAGTGTTTCTTACTGCCCAAACAGACCCACAGACAGGGTCAAACCCTCAGGCTGTTCAAACTCGAGGTAAATGAAAACTGAAAAGAAAAGCAAGGACTTCCTTTAGCATTCCAATGATCAAGGAGAAAAACAAAACAAAACAAAAACTAGAGACCTCTTCTTGGTTAAAAAGACGATAGGGCTTAACACGTTCCTCAAAATGTCAACAGAGAAATCCTGATAGTTCTATGACATAACTTCAACCCATGTTCTAATAAGTGTTCCACATAGTCTATAACACAGATGCGGTCATGTCAAAATCTGTTTCTATTTTGCCTTAAAAACAGTAGAATATTTTACAAAAGAAGGGAAGTTGGGCTTAAACAACTAAATACCCAGGGGATGAGCAGTCAGTGAGCACTGTGCCTGCCTGAATTGGACAGATTCGGAAGCACACTCATTTTAGAAACAAGTGAATGGCAGCCTAAGATTCCACAGGCAAAATTTTCAAGAGTCAAGAGTACCTCGCCAGGCTAGTCAGTCATCAGGTTGGGCCTCCAGCCTGCAGCCGAGGCAGCTGAGGCAGTCATGGATGTCTTAAGTGGTAAAGGACACTTAAGAATCCCAGCATGACTCAGAAGGTTAGAATAAGATGAATCACTGTGACTCTTTGTCCTTATTTTGAAAAGGACAAAAAAGGATTAAGAAAAGAAAAGAGGACAGAATTAGTTGGAGGCAAAACTGAGAGCAAAGCACCCAGCGCTATGACAAAGTAGCGTTCTTAAGAGGCATAGCCCTGCAGTGTGGGTTGAGATGCAATCCAGAGCTCTTCAAACCTCATCAACAGCCAATCAACCACTGATCTGCACTCCCCCTCCCTGATTCAGTTCTGGGTCCCACACGGTGACCCTATTATAGACACAACACATAGATTCACCAACACTTTTTTTTACTGAGCCGAAGAGCAAACCGAAGGCCAAACAATCGAGCCTTCTCTCTTTTTCTGAACTGTCATTAATGATGGAGAGCAGTGTTCTCAACCTGTGGGTCATGACCCCTTAGGGAGTTGCCTATCAGATATTTAAGTTACAGCTCATAACAATAGTGAAACTGGAGTTGTGAAACAGCAACAAAAATAATTTTATGGTTTGGGGGTCACCACAACATAAGGAGTTACATTAAAGTGTCACACCATTGGGAAGGTTGAGAATCACTGATGTCGCGTAAAACCAAGTATGCCATTTTTTATTCACACTTTTCAAAATGTGACATCTTTCTTGCTTGTGGCAAACAGACACTAAGGCACTGCTCAACACATACAGTCTCCCCATAACCATTGGTCTTAAATTAGATGCTCCCAATCAGCAACAATAAAACATTATTTTTTTAATTCTTAGCTGGGTATATAGCTGAGTCATTAGTTACTAGTGGCATAAAGTTTCATAAATCCCTGCTTAGCATTCACCAGATCAGGATTTGATCCTTAGCACTGCAGGAGGCATTTATGATGCCACATGCCTACAATCCTAGCACTAGAGATGGTGGCAAGACGATCAGGTGTCCAAAGTCATCCTCAGCTGTATAGAGAGCTCAGGGGAGGACAGACTATAGAGGACCATTTCAAACTTTTAAAACAGAGTGTTGAGCTTTGAGACGGTACGGGAGGGAAGGGCATTTGCCGTACAAGTATAAAGACCTGGGTTTGGATCCTCGGCAATCAGTTATCAAAATATAATGCTGGGTGTGGCTGTGTACACTAAATATAGTGTTGGGTAAGGTGGGCTGGAAAAGGCAGGAGGATCAGAGGGACATCCTTGCCAAAAAGCCTCCAGCTCCAGGTTCAGTGAGGGACCCTATCTCAACAGAATAAGGTAGAGAATGACAGAATAGAACATACTCTGTTCTCATTAGCTTGTGCAAGCATAGGCATTCACTTATTATACACACACACACACACACACACACACACACATATTCACACATGCCTGCACAGAGGGCATGGGGGAGAGGAAGACAGAGATAGAGGAGAGCATTGCCAATAATAGAAGTGTTTTGGAAATACACAAGATGAAATTTTAACACAAGCAACAAAACCATGCTCAGCACAGACAAATACAACATCAACATGGTGCCTAGCATTTTATCTAACTCATTAAGGAGGGGGAGGTCAGGAAAGATGCTGGGAGACCTGGACAAGTGAGCTAGGATACCTCATGGTTTTTTTTTTAATGCAAACACTTCCTCTGTGGTTTTTCTTTGTCTCCCCTTCCTCTCCCCACCCCACCCCCATTTCCTGGCAGGGCAAGACTCAGTTCAGTTCAGCAGAACCACAAACAGAGTATTACATAAGCGCAGAACAAGAGTATTCACACACCATCTTAATTCTGTTTTGTATGCACAGAAGCCAAAGGGAATGCCAGTAAACACTGTTGAATCTTCAGCAAGCAGGATGTCTACTGCTCAATGACTGTTTTCTTAGTTTCTCCTGTGTTCAGGCAACATGTTGTGTGCCTGCTGATTCTTACACAGCAAATTCGTTTACTCCTGGCTGTTGTTTCTCAATCCCATTTTCTGTCACCTTAGTCCAGCTCATGGGACAGCACAGCACATCACGGAGCATTAGGGATGGGGACCCACAGTTCTGCCGTTCTGGGATTTCTTTTCAGAGCGCACAGCACTGCTTAATTAGAAAGACCATGTCGTCTTAACTCCCCTTCTCAAAGGTTCTGGCTGCTTCCTAGACTCTTCGGCTTCACACTTAAGATACACTGGTTATTGGAAAAGCAAATGGAAGACAGAGCTGCAATCCCCTTTTACAAACCAGATCATAACTGAAGGAAGGGAGCAATTATACCTGGTTTATGAGAGCACAGTGCAGCCAGGCCAACAGGTGTGGGGACAGGAATCCTCTCCCAGAACTCCTTTGGGAGTGCTTGCTTGTCATTCATTCCTTTGAAGAAGATACTATGGTCATGAAAGTAACCAAGCTCTTTCACCTTTACTATAACCTTATAGCCTATCTTGCTTCACAGAACCTTAATGGACCTTTGGTTCGTTTTTATGAGCTGTCACTTTAGTCAAATTGATGAACCACTCTTACAGGCATTTTCTTTTTGGAAGTGAGGATACAAACGAGAAGACCTCATCTTCCTTTTAGGGTAATTGGAAGAATCAGCCGAGGTTGAATACTGCAAATGATAATGCCCAGAGAATTGGCTATTACTGCCTGTTGTTATATTGATAATAGAGGTTAGAATAGAAACAGCAATAAAGACAATAGTGTTGGTTTTTCCGTACTGATTTCACATAATACGATTCTTATTGTGCAAATGTTTGCAACTGCCAGGAGGAGGGAAAGATACAAAGAGTATATAGCTCAAGCTGACCTGCCGTTTCGTTTTGCTATTTGCTTTTAATAACTTCACCCATGTGTGTGCATGTGCATGTGTACATGTGCATGCATGTGTGCATGCCTGTGTATGTGCATGCCTGCATGTGTGCACATGCATGTGTGCGCTTGTGCACTTGTGCGCGCGTGTGGGGGTGTGTGTGTGTGTGAGCATGTGCGTGTGCACGCATGCATGTGTGGCTTTGGTTTGTTTTTTTCCTGTGCTGGCCTGAAATGCACGACCCTCCAGGGTACTTGTATTACAATGATTCACCCTAACACCTGGATTTGAGACCAGACTTGATGAATGGATTTCATCTTAGTAAAGCATACCTAAGACAATATTGGCCTGGAAATATGCCGGGCTCTTTTTCTTTTTTCTTTTCTTAGGAATATTTCAAACTGTGGGAAAAGGCAGGGGTTGCAGACCCACAGTCACTGAAGCAAAACTCCCAGGACACAGAAGTATGTCACAGATCTGAAACAGCGAGGGGTAGACCGTGAGGGGCCCAGGGCAGGAGATTTGCTCTCCTTTTCTATAGCTCTGAGTTCCTGTTGACACTGGACATCTCTAGGGGCTAATGACAAACTCATTTATCATTCCTATTTCCCTGAAAAAATGTTTATCACATTTGACATTTTTATCTATCTGATTTAAATCTAAAATTAATTTATTCAGTGTTTTTCACATCATGCATCTTAATCCCATTCATTTCCTGTCCCTTCGAATCTGCCCTCCACCCCTACATACCCACCTCCCGAATAAAACAAAATTCAAGAGAAAAAAGGAAGACATAAAATGGGAAAGAAATTCAAAAAGGAGGGAATTAAAAATCTCATCACAGAAGCTGCAGTGCTACCCAACAAGTCATGCCGTTTGCCTCATTGTCCCTACATCTCTGCTTGCAAGTGTTCCTTGAAAAGAGTCATTGGTCTGGTTCCTGGTCTCCACTAAGCACTCGATACTGGACTCCCACTAGGACTCTTCTAGACATCCTGCTGGCACCCTGTGTTGTGGGGATCCTGCAGCTTTGGGTCTGTGGGTTAGGTCACGTGCTCTAGCAAGTCATAGATGGGATGGTTGTTGGGGTGGGCCAAGTCATAACCCTGGAAATGTCGTTACGGGTTCCAGGGGTATTGTAGGCTGCATGTTCTTGAGAAGAAGGTTAAGAATGTATTTAACCTGTCTTCAGACTCTTCATTCATTTTAGACTATGACACGCATCACTAATGATTATGTTTCATGAGATGGCCAATTCTTTATTTGCCCTGAATTATATTTGATAACGACTTGCTTTGGACATTACTGAATCTCCTCATTGTTTTAAATCTCTTAATCATATCCTCATTTGCCTTTTGTTATAAAGTCAGGATCATTCTCTCCTAGGAATGACTAAATCGAATTTGTCTAAGTGATGAAGTTTCTTATGCGTATACCCAAGAGATGCACATTCATACAGTAAGAACATCTGTTCTTATATTCATAGCAGCATTATTTGTAGTAGCCAGAACCTGGAAAGAACGTAGATGCCCCTCATCTGAAGAGTGGATAGAGAAAATGTGGTACATTTACACAATGGAGTACTACTCAGCAGAACAAAAAACAATGGAATCTTGAAATTTGCAGGCAAATGGATGGCACCATCCTGAGTGAGATAACCCAGTCACAAAAAGACAAACATGGTATGTACTAACTCATATATGGATTTTAGACATGGAGCAGCCTACAATCTCACTGCCAGAGAGTCTGGGAAACAGGGAGGACCCCAGAGAAGAGGAATGGGACAGGATCTCATGAGGGGATTGTGAACATGGAGGGAGGGGAGGGGAGAAGATGCTGGGAGAAAGAGAAGGGGAGAAGAGGAGGGGAGAGGAGGACATGAGGGAGCAGGAAGGTTGAGTCAGGGGAAGAATAGGGGTGAGCAGGATGAGAGACACCATACTAGAGGGAGCTACTATATGTTTGAGGAGAAATCTGGCAATAGTGAGATCTTCGGAGATCTAAAAAGATGACACCAACTGAGAAACTCACCAATAGTGGAGAGACTACCTTAAATGCCCTCCCCCCAATAATGAGATTGACAACTACCTTATATGCCATCCTAGAGCCTTCATCCAGTGGCTGATGGAAGCAGAGGCAGACACATACACATTGAATTGAACTCTTGGAACCCAGTTGCAGAGAGGGAGTAGTGATGAGCAAAGGAGTCAAGACCTGGCTGGTGAAACCCACAGAGGCAGCTGACCTGAGCAAGGGGGAGCTCATGGACCCCAGACTGATGCCTGAGAAGCCAACATGGGAATGATCCAGACCCCCTGAACATGGGTGTCAGGGAGGAGGCCTCGGCAATCTATGATGCCTCAGGCAGTAGATCAGTATTTAGCCCTGTCATACAAATGGACTTTGGGAGCCCATTCCACATGGAGGGAGGCTCTCTCAGCCTGGACACATGGGGGAGGGCCTAGGCCCTGCCTGGGATGATATGACAGAATTTGAAGATTCCCCATGGAGGCCCTCACCCTCCCTGGGGCATGGAGGGAGGATAGCGTGGAGGCTTGAGGGGTTATGGGGGTCAGGGGAGGAGGGGAGGGCAGGGAGAGAGAGTTGGGATTCACATGTGAAGCAAGCTTGTTTCTCATTTAAATTTAAAGAAAAAGAAAACTGCAGTTTTATACATGGCCGTAGTAGATGGCCAACAGCAAAACTCAATGGCATTTTTTGGAGGTTCTTCATCTCTTAATGTCGTGACAAAACTTTTTCTTTGCTTTTTCTTGTTACTTTATTTTTCTTCTCTCTTTTTAACCCAAGGGCCCTTTGCATATATCTTATGGCTTCCAGTTTACTGTTTTTGTAGGAGTCCTGAGTGTATGATGGAGTGGGTGTCTCTGTGTCCTGTGCCTTCTCTTGGGCTCTTTTCTTTTTGTTTGCTTTGTCCAATTCTGGTTTGTTTGTTTTTGGTTTTATCTTATTGTATGTTGTTTTATTATTATCCCTTAGAGGCCGGCTTGTTTTCTAAAGGAAAGACAGAAAGAGAGTGGATCTTAATGGGAGGGGATGTGGGGAGGAACTGGGAGGGGCAACCATCATCAGGACGTATTAAGTGATGGGGGAAATCTATCTCCAATTCAAGGGGTAGAAGAAGAAGAACTTGCAGCTTGATTCTGCTTTCCCGTCTGCCATCTTGGTGCCCATCAGCCTGGTTGTCCATTCTCTTACCTATAAAGTAGAAGATGTAGGGCTGAGAGGCACTTTTTCCTGTGGACTTAAGTCTTTGAAGATGAACACCCGTTCCAAAGACCACTGTGGCATGAGGTCTCCAGACTTTGTATTTTCTCCATTTTTTAGCTTTACTCGTTGACTAGGCATCAACATTTCTATACACCTGGATGGAACTAGCTTGTGCAGCTTGTTTTTCATTGTCCCTATAAAGCAAGTTCCAATTCTCAGAAACATTTCATGTTGTTTTCGGAAAACATTGTTTTGCAGAATCACACTGTCAAGTTACTTTACAACTTACTGTAATTTTTCTTGAGTCCTGACATGTTTTAAAAGAAACCATTTTTAATGAATTTTTCTATGTCAAAAGTATTGCACTTATGCTGCCGTGACTCTGAAATGCAAAACTAATACCATTTCATCAGAATAGCCATTGCAGAAGCCCCGCAAAGTTCTGAGAGGTAATAAATTAGCTTTAATTTTTCTTACCATCTGGATTATAAATGATAGCCCAAATGGTAAGGATAATGGCTTCTAAAATGATCAGTTCATGATGCTACTGCACCTGCAGATGGTTAAGTTAGACCTACATTTCATTCGCTGTAATAACCACCTGTTTGTTGTAAAGGCAAACCCCGTACATTACAGGTGGTTGAGTGCATCAGAAATGCCTGTTGGTTTGCTGATCTTGAGTGGACTGACAGTTGGACTGAAGTTTTAGGCTTGTGCTTAACCCTACATTATTTTCCTGCTTCCTTGATTTTATGTTTGTGTAAGTCGCTTTCAGCTGTGGTAAAACATTTTAAAAAATGTAAGAAAACCATGCAGTAGAGATTTCTCTGAAAAACTGATCCTGGGGCGGGGTGAGCTTCTCTGACCGTTCGTTCCTGTCTCGGAGTGGTGACTTCACTCAGGTGACCGGTTTGGAAATATGGCCGTTGAAAACTGTTAGGTCTCAAACCAGTGACAAATGGCTAACTGGAGTGGTATTTAAGGCATCAAAGTGGGCCCAGCCACGAGGTTCTCTCAGCATCCCTCAGACACCACCTATTACAGGGTCCTTCTGGCTGGCATCCCGGGGTCCCTACCCTATACTTCTCGAGCCTCTGGGCTTGGCTATCATTTCCCCAGCTGCCCTTCCCTATGTAATACAAACATTCGGGGTACCCTTTCCACACAACCCCCGGCCTATTGGCCAGTTTCTTGGCCCAGGCCACACCCCTCTTGGTCTGTGGTTCCTCCCCTGCTTTCCCTCCCCATCTCTCCTCACAGGTTGTGGTTTAGTCTGGCCATGTTCGCTGAAGACTCTCCCAATGTCTCTGCCCCTGGCTATGCTCTCTTCTGCAATAAACCTCCTACTCCACCTTGCCCAGGAGCAGTCATGCCCTCCTTTTTATTTCATTAAAAAACAATACTTGAGAATCAGAGAAGATCAGAAAAGTGTCTTCACCTTGGATAAGTTAATTATATGCTGGTTAGTTGGGCCTACACTGGCTTTTCTTTCTTTCTTTTTTTCCCTCAGATGACTGTATAGATTGTCTCTATTATTCATCAAAAAAAGCAGACATTACCCACGATATTATACAATTTGAAATTCAGGCTTCCTTTAGAAAGTAAAAGTTGGTTTGGTTTGGTTTTGTTTTTTAACTAGGCATTGCTTACAATTTAAAAAATCAACCAGAAACCGTAATATCATTTAAGTCTCGCCCTGAGTAGCAGGAAATGATAGGGTCATCGATTTGGTCTTTGAAGACTTTGAAACTTGTAAGAATTAATAAGACATTGAACTCTTATTCAATGTCTCTCCCATAGGCAGTGGTTTATTCCTGTGGGAGTTACATGTGTCTAACATTTTTATTTCAGACCAAAAAGACCGCCCCCACGGACTTTAAAGATCTGTACTGTTCTGCGAAGTTCAGTGCTTGCTCCTAACTTATGTCAAATGAGAAAGGCAGGATTGGGAATTGTAGCTTTTGACTGTTCATACTTCTGTTGCTAAGATTTCAATACAGATGAATTGCTGACTTGCTCATTTAACAGACATAGCACAGATGTGAACAGTGTGTGAGTGTACTTGCACATGCATGGCTATGTTCCATTTCTGTGGCTGAGCTCCAATATGTAGACATTATTATGGCTGCTTTTGTGTCCACTTGATATAAGTTAGAGTCATTGGCGAGGGGGAGCCTCATCTGAGAAAACTCCACCCCATAAGGTTGAGCTGCACAAAAGTCTATAGGGCATTTCTTTATTTAGTGATTGATGGGGGAAGGCCAGCCCATTGTGGGTGGTGCCATCAATGGGCTGGTGGTCCTGGGTTCTATAAGAAAACAGGCTGAGCAAGCAAGAGAGAGCAAGCCAGTAAGCAGCACCCCTCCATGGCCTCTGCATCAGCTCCTGCTTCTTGGCTGTGCCCTGTTTGAGTTCCTGTACTGACTTCATTCATTGAGGAACTGTGATATGGAAGCATAAGCCAGTTAAACCCTTTCCTCCCCAGGTTGCTTTGGGTATGAGGTTTCATCCCAGCAACATTGACCGTAATTAAGATACAAGTCAATAGTTTATGCTGAAATTGAAGTAATATTAAGAATATGTCAGAAAGACCATTTTAGAAAAATATACAGTCTATATGAATTTGATATTAAACAGATTTTCTTTTCTTCCATAAAACTACTTTTGATAAGCTTCAGCCATGGACTTGACTCTACTGTGGTAGGAAGGAATGTTGATCTTATAGAGAAGTCATCTAATTTATTTGGGCTAAGAAAGTAAAACTTGCACACAATAGCACTGTTTTATTTCTTTTTTTAAAATATGTATTATTATTTTATATGTATGAATGTTTTGCCTGCATGTATGTATGTATGTATGTAGTATGTATGTATATGCATCACAGTCATACCTGGTACCCATAGTGGTCAACAGGGGGAGTCAAATCCCATGGAACTGAGGTTACAGATGGTTGCGAGCAACTTTGTGGGTGCTGGGAATTGACCAGTATCCTCAGAAGACCAACAAATGCACTAAATTGCTCAGTCATTGCTCCAGCATGACACTACGTTATTTTTGTGTTCAACTTCATGTTCATGATCATTGACTGATCTGTCACTAACTGATTAATATAACTATCTTGAGCCTCAGAGTTAAAGCATCCTGTAGACATGGTTTAAAGATCCAAATGGTAACAGCCTTTTAAGACATAGGAGAGAAATCAAAAGGCTTTAGCTCCATCTCAGGCACCTCTGAAGACCCCATAGAAAAGGCTTCTATCTGCCAATTTGAAGATAGATGGACTGGTGACATACCTATACACTATTTACAAATGGCCAATACCCTATGGTGTTTCTACAAATAAACTTTAGGAAAGATCTGTTGAGAATGAGACAGAGAGAGACAAAGAGGGTAGCATTTAGAGAAATCACAAGATTCTATTCTAGAAAATCAACTACTTGTCACTAGGATTGTGTTCAAAGATAGTTTTTGTCAATCAAACCAGAAATGTGACATCTCTGTCTTTCCTTCAGCAAGTGGTTCACCTGTGCATTTAATTACTACAAACCAGAAATTGTATTATATATAGATCAGTGGTTCTCAACAACTGATCATGACACCTGTGGGGTCAAATGACTTTTCCACAGGGGTCATCGAAAACTGTCAGGAAACACAGATATTTATATTACAATTAGTAACAGTTGCAAAATTATAGTTATGGAGGAGGAATGAAAATAATTTTATGTTTGGGATCACCACAACATGAGAATTGTATTAAAGGGTCTCAGCATTAACAGGGTTGAGAAACACTGGTTTAGATGACTGAATGGATTCATTTGCATACTGAGTACAAAGGATGCTTTTCTATTTATTGCTGGGAAACAGAAAAGAACTTAAAATTTAAATGGAAATCCATCTCTTTTATCGTTTATAAAAAGAATGTGGACTTTCTTCCCTAAGGTAGTATCATAATTATAAATTTTGCCTAATAACTTCTTTTAAAACATACTGTGATTACCTGACCTTTTTCCTTTTTTTTTTCCAACAGTAAGTATGATCCCCTAACTGCTAGGTATTTGTTTTATTGAGTAGTTTATCTGAAAAGGAAAGAAAATATTAAAAATATTTTCATCAGCTATAACTTCTTGCCATTCAACTGCTAGGAAGCATCATTCTCAACCAGAGAGGTCTGATCATCACTAATCAGATAATCCCAAGGGTTTACTGAGGTGGCATCTTGCCTTGCCAGTGAACTTGTTGTGGTGGCCACACCCTTTGGGTGTGGTTTCAGGTGCAGATGAGACCCATTATATGGTAGAGGAGGGGCTGGCCCTCACTCTCTTGGGTTTCAGAGAGCATCAGAAGGACAGAGACTACATCTTTTGGAGCAGGAAGACAGCAGCGGTTATTTACTCTTATCTGTGTAAGTGCTTCCCTGATAAATACTTATTTATCATTTATCTTGGGTCTGGTGGACTCATTTAAACCCTTACTTCAGTTTACAGAACCAGTCTTTACTTGGCTCAAGCGAGACAGAGAGCCTTATGGTTGGATGCTGACTTTTGCCTCCTTGCATGGAGGAAGCTTCAAATCATAAGATCTTCTAAATGGCCTTTATTTTTTCTGAGAATTTTAATTAATTAAATACATTAATTTTAACTAATTTAAAATTAATTTGATAATTTAGCACATTAGGAACTGATTGTCATCTGCATAAAATAAAACGATATGTTAGATATTCGAGTGACCCTTAATAGGCAGAAGTTGTGATGAACTTATCCTGGCAACTAGAAAATAATAAAACTGAACTTAGGCATTAGAAAATATAAAAACCCTGAACTATCCTTTTTGTTCTTCAGATATTTACTACTTTTATAATAGTTTCATGAAAGATATCTGATTGGAGATGTTATTCTATACATGTTTATATCATTGGTTGATGAATAAGACACTGTTGACCAATAGGGCAGCAAGGTAGGCGGGTCTAGGAGATGCGGAGGATTCTGGGAGGTGTGGGGAGTGAGGAGTCGCCATATGATCCCTGGAAGAGAGAACGCAAGTCAGACATTCTCCAGTAAGGTAAGACCACATTGAAATATGTAGAGTAAGACAAATGGGTTAATAATTAAGACAGAGTTAGCCAATATGAAGCCCTAGTCATTGGCCAACAGATTTATAATTAATATAGTCTCTGTGTGTTCATTTTGGGTTGATATGGCTGTGGGACCAGGCTGGCAGGAGGAACCATCTATAACAGATATCATAAAGTATAACTCATTCTCATTATTTTACCTCTTATAAATAATAATTGAAAGATATGAGAAACTTCATTTTACAAGAATAAATACTTTTAGGTCTTCAAAACAAGATCTTTGCCCATTTGTCTCTTTTCCTAACTCAAATTATAGCCATTTTGGTTTAATAATTTTTCCAGCAAGGATATGCATTCATCATGGGTCAGCTCCACACATTTAGAATATGTTGATGTACCTGTCATGCCACTTTTCTACAAAAGAGCTTATTAGCAGTTGGAGTGAGGGACAATGAGGATCTCACATGGAATTGCTGCTCTACAGACTCTTCAGTGAGACATAGGGACCATGCTGTTCTCTCTTTTCCAGAAGCAGTGGCTCTAGTTTTATAACTATGATCTTATGCTGAAGACCTGGGATGCCAAGAGAATCTAAAGTTTGAAGACAGACATTGTGTACCTCCCTTGTGTGATCTAACTACCTTTCTTCACTTACAGAATTGGTGTGTTTAATAGGAATGCAGGAGTAGAGCTTGAGATTAACCTCCAACAAAAAGACGCAAAAGGATGCAGCATTATACTTATCAACGATACAGACCTTCCTATCAGGTCTTGAATGAAGAGGTATCTTATGTCCACCATTCTATAATAGCCTAGCTAAGTTAGGGTTTCTGTTGCTGTGAAGAGACACCATGATCACGGCAACTCTTATAAAGGGAAATATTTAATTGAGGTGGTGGCTTACGGTTCCAGAAGTTCATCTATATTGTCATGGTGGAGACCATGAGGGCAGACATGGTGCTGGCTACATCTTGATTAGAAGGCAATAGGAAGTAGACTATGACACTGGGAGTAGCTTGAACATAGTAGACCTCAAAGCTCACCCCCACAGTGACACACTTCCTCCAATGAGGCCATGCCTACTCCAAAAAAGCCATACCTCCTAATAGTGTCACTCCTTATGAGATTATGGAGGCCAATTATATTCAAACTACAGCATGGTCCTATGTCTTTTTCTTTTTAAATATGTGTTACCATTAAGATGGAAAGCTTATTTCCATTTTCCTTAGGCACAGACTTGTAGGAAAAGTAAAAACCCGTCTCTGTGTAAAAGAACAGTGTGGATTGTCCCATCTTCAGATGTCCAATACAAGTTCTTTTCAGCTCATATTACAAAATTTCCTATTACCTTATCTTCTGCGGACCCTTACAAATTATGCCACAGTGGAGACCTACTAAGGAAAAGGCAAGAAGAATATGACATCCATAAGAAAATTGCTTCCGATCCACAATTGGCAGTATATAGGGTATGGCAGCCTTGTAGAACTGGTATCACACCAAAGTCTCGGATGGAATAGTGTAGGAGAACTCTGCTAAATTGATCTTTTCTCATTCGAGGAAGGTAGAATTTGCTGCTTTTATTTATCTCCTTGTGGTCCTTAGTGTCAGCAAACTTGCGGTTTCCTCAAGGGAGACATTGGAAATTGGTGCATTCCACTCCATTTTAGGAAGCAGCAGAACAAAAGGGATGTAAGACTTAAGATGGGGTCAGAGGGTATGCAAGCAGCAATCCCAGTGCTCAAGGCAAAGACGGCTTCGTTCAGAGCACTGGAATGCAACAGAAATGGGACACCAAAGGCAGAAGGGCTTCCAAGCATAGGCAGGAGCAGGTGGAAAAATACTGGAGGGCAACCACTCCCCTCCCAAACCCAGTAGCAGGGAGATTGATCAATGGGACGTGTTGAGCACATGCAGTTATTCCTGAATTTGCAAATGCTTTTCTCTGTGATTAGGCCATCTGTGCTTGCTAATTGGCATCCATGGAAATTAGGCTTCTACCCTCCCGTGGAGACTAGGAGATATGGGTGTTCTGTTCTTTCATGCTGACATTTCAAAAGAAAAGCTTCCTAAGGCTTTGAGAAAGACATTCCTGGGTTACATAACGGGGAAGAGTGTTCTGAGAAGATTTTGCACCTCAAAGGGACAGAAGAGTGAGTTTTTAATTACACAGTTTTTTTTCTAAAGTCAAAGCTCCCAGCAAAGGAAGGTCAGCTTTGTCTGCAGCTTCTTCGCTGAGTTAAAGGAAAAGTCAGAGCTGGCTGGGTCAAGGCTGTGCTGGGTGACATCTTCAGGAAGGAAGAGACCTTGGTTTTGATGACTCTTCACCTGCTTCCACAGGAGCAGATCCAGTGGAAGGTGCTATAGCCTATTGTCAAGCAGGGCTCTCCTCATCAATGGAAAGGACAATACAGATAAAACAGGCTGGATCATGAGACCCCAACCCAGTCTTTTCATCTTCAAGCAAGGAAAGGGACATGGACCAAGCAGCAGCCCTTGCCGTCAGAAAACCCCTCCAACAGTCAGCTCAAGACCAAAGACCATGCCCATAGGCTATTTACCCGGTAGCCACCATATTGGCCACTTGATTCCTCTCCTGCCCTCCTCAGTTTCTCCCAGGGATGCTTTGTTCTGTTCATTAAACCTATATTTATTAATTCGGTTTAATTGACTTATTACATCAGCAGTAGCAGATTTCCAGTAACTGGGAACTCAAAACTAATCAATTACCACCCAGTTAAGCAAAGCCAAGTGCTAATTATGCATTTATTTTTATTTACTGTCTACAAGCCTGCCATGGAATCCGCCAAGGTCCCCCATGCAAGGTTCCCCTCGAGCTTTATCATAACAAGCATAGCTCAGCAGTGGAGTCCTTGCCTGGCACGTACGAGACCCTGGGTTTAATCTCATCACTGGAGAAATTTAAAGTTTATGAAATTATCACCCAAAACTTTAGATTTCATTTTTCTTTTCTTTCTCAACATTTTCCCATGGACTTTAGCGACAGATTTCTTTTTATTTGCTTATTTTATGTGTGTGAGTAATTTGCTTGCATGTGTATATCTGTGTACAAACGCATACAGTACCTGTGAAGGGTAGACATTGGATTCCCTGGAAAAGGAATTACAGGTTATGAGCCACCATATGGGTACTGGGAACTGAAGTCCTATCCTCTGTAAGACCAACTGGTTCTCCTGAACATTGAGTTATTTCTCTAGTGCCTCGTTTCATATTTGTTTTCAATGTTTGGTTCTTATTCTTTCAAATTTTAAAGAGCTCTTTAATTGTTTTCTGTATTCTGCTTACAGTAAATGACTTTTTTTTTTTTTTTTGGTTTTACGAGGCAGGGTTTCTCTGTATTGTTTTGGAGGCTGTCGGTCCAGCCTGGCCTCGAACTCACAGAGATCCACCTGCCTCTGCCTCCCGAGTGCTGGGATTAAAGGCATGTGCCACCACCACCCGGCTAGTAGATGACTTTTATTGTTAATTTATCATTGGTAATGAACTCTATGATGTTGGCGTCCAGGCACACCTTGGCCCAGCCCCTTAGGAACCTGGCACAGTGTCACCCCTGGGCAGATGGCAAGCAGTACTCTGACTCTGTACACAGGGGCAAAGGTCTCTTTAAGACATAAGCTCCAGGGCTCTGGAGAGATGGTTCAGTGGTTAAAAGCACTGGCTTCTCTTCTAGAGGACCAGAGTTCAATTCCCAGCACCCACATGGCAGCTCACAACTGTATGTAATTCCAATTCTAAGAGCTCTGACACCTTCACACTAATGCACAAAAAACAAGTAAGTTAAATAAATTTAAAAAAAGAGATAAGCTCTGCCTACTTTCTCTGTCTCTGTCTCTCTCTCCCTCTCTGTCTCTCTCTCTCTCTCTCTCTTCTCTCTTTCCTTCCCCCAATAAACTTTCCACATAAGTTATGTCTGCAGGTCTCTGTCTGTCTCTCACGTGTCTTTTGTCCCTCACCTGCCATGGGATCACCCAAAGGTCCTACCTCATAACACATGTCCCATTACTTATCAAATTCAGCGTCCTGCACCACTTTGTTCTGAACTATTTCCATTCAAATTGCATGTTAACAAGTATAACTTCAATGTATATCAAAATTTTCACTACTTTCAAGAACTCATCTGTTTACATAAAACTAATTTTATGTCAACATTGAAGCTTATATGTCATTTATGACATTTTTATGTCACTGTGTCAACGAAATTGATGAAACAAATTCACAGTTTTGGGTTCGCACTGTAACTGTTTATGTCCTTGGCGGGAACATTTTCACAATCAAATGTGTCGCTGTGTCTGGATTGATGAGATGTTTGAAAGCTGGTGCCTACAAGTCTACAGCTGTTCCTCATTTGAATAGTAATAGAGAGATGGGATGGGCTTTTGGGCTGCTTTAGCCCTTAGAAATTTTATAAGGTTTTGCTATTGTAGTGACTATTTGTTTTCACAGTTTAACTTCATTTCTCTAATGAGATTCCTAGAACACAACAAGCATCCATATTTAACATAACTATAAAAATACATGAAGTCACAGAAAACAAAGCTAGTTTGTCCCTATTTTATAGGATAGCCTACCTTACCCTCCCAGTTTTCCTGCATGATGTTATTACTATTACTGTCCTTAGCGTTTTCTAACTGGTTTATTTGTCTCAATTTCTTTACCTAATTAATGTCAAATTTATTTTACCCACAATTCCTCAGTTCTATTGCTCTGAAGGATGCTCTGCCTCAGCCCCTGGCATCCACATACCCAAAGAGTCTGGGATGTTCTGGTGGGAGTACTACCTCAATTCTCCTCCCCATCTCTCTCTCCCCAAGCCCTGCCCCATCCCAGAAAACCTACCAAACAGAGCTCCTCCCCCAGAGATGCTCAAGACCACTCCCACAGGGTATTTAAATTGCTCCCACCCAAAAATTCAGATGTGAGTTTTCAGTCCCTATTTCCCATGGGGGGGGTGGAAAATCACCTGGGAGCATTTTATCCATTAAACATGGGCTTTTTCTAATTAGGTTTGGTCTGATTCGGATTGCTGTGCCAGCAGAGGGTGCAGAGACTTTCCATCCATCATTTTGCAACCCCTCTCTTACAACAAGTCAAAACCTGGTGCCAAACATAAATGTTCATATAAAACCTCTTTCAAATCATTAATGAAGATAAAAAATAACTTAAACAGGAATGAGTCTAAAATGAAATATGAAGTGAAGTGGCCGTCGAAAAACAACACTCTATAACGAACAAGAGAGCTACCAAACATTTGGAATAGCTACAGTTCTTCTTAGGGTAACGGCCTTGAAACATGGGGCAAAAGGCTGCCCTAAAGACAGTACTGTATGACTCTTTTTGGTCATAACTGATTGCATACGGGTAGGTTCCTGACCCAAGTGAGACTGAAGAGGTTCCCACAAAATCTTCACACTACCAACGAAAATGCTCACCCTGGAGCTACTTACGACCGAGTCTCACAATGTCAGAGTCTAGAAAGACAAGCCTCTACTCCTGCCCTACAATAACCTTCCCTTCAAGTAACACACGACAGACTGTATGGCTGTTATCTCTCTTTCTCTGCTCTCTCCTTACGCGTGTGTGCACACGTGCGCACACACACACACACACACACACACACACACACTGGGGAATAAAGGTTAAACCCGGCCTGATGTGCTAGGCAAACTCTACTATGGAGCTGTAGCCTCGGTCCATTTTTTGCCTACAGTTTTGAGCACTAATGTTCCAGGGGCTATGCCAGGAGACCAGCGAGCATTACCTCATGTAATTCTTCCAATAACCATGTGAATCGAAGGCATGGAGTCTATGAATTACTCACACAAGGGAAAGAAGTCAGTTTACCAACATTAGTTTAATAGCTGCATATTCTTCTACCAGCAAATTATGAAAAGTGCTGAATCTATGTGTTCTCCTTCCACAAGCACTTAATAAATGGCTTCTAGGTGTCAAATGGATTCACGAGAATTGAAACATGGCTTGTCTGTGTACTTGAAAATATTTTGTGGTAATTCTACATTTTTCTCTTCTTGGTATCCATGCTAACAGATCACTATGTAGATACTGAAGAAAAACACTACTTGTACTCATCTAAGCCTTTGAATTCTTTATAATTTGTCTGGGATTTAGAAATTAGCAAAGAAGTATACTTTCTTTAACACAGGCTCAGCAGTGGGAGGAAGTTATTTCTCAAACTCTGCCACAAGATAGGTTTCAGAGGAACACACACACACACACACACACACACACACACACACACACACGCATACACTTCAAGAATCAAAGTTTGACTGAATAGAAGGAAATGAGACATAGATTTATATAGCTATAGCATTCATGGAAGAACAGGGCATTTTGCAGATTTCCACGGCCCATCTCAGGCTGGAAGAGAATAATATAACTCTTAAGTGCTGCTGTTTGAGGAGCAATTGTCCATCTGCTGATGATAGTGTGGAGAGCTCACACACGGAATTCAGGAAAATATATATGCCGTTAGCTCCACAGCTAACGTTTCTCTTAAGACCAATGTAAGTTAAAATTAAATCTTGGAGTTGTCTCCTTAGCATGCTAGGATGTGAACACAGCAAATTAAGGTGCTCAACCAACTTTAGTTTTTGGTCAGTGACATTTGCTAGCTGTTAGAAACAAATTACTTTCAATAGATCCTAGTGGATGTTAATGATCTCTAGTTGTAGGGATAATTATGGCAGCCATTTTTTATCATCCCAATTTAGCCACAGGCTCTAATTCTTGGAACATCTAGACTAGTAAATTAGATGCTCTCTGGTAAGTATTATAAAGTGATAGTGGAAGGAAATTAATGGATATTCTTCAAGTATTTATTCCTCTGGCCATAGCCCCAGTAATTACAATGCTGACAAAGCAAGGCATAGAATTTGTGTATTTTTGTCTCTTCAGTTTAGTGGACATGTTAAGTTGTGGCTGACAGAACTTCATGCACTGGATTTAAGTGCAGGCTGTGATGAGAACTTAAGTGTAAACCTGTCCGGCTCGCTTTTCTTAGAGTAAGCATAGTACACTCAAATTTGCCTATTCAGTGTGAAAAGTGCAATTCTAGAACGCAGCCCCTATCCCAGTAAAAAAAAACAAAGCAAAACAAAAAACAACAACTAAAAAAACCACAGCACAGGCAATATTATTCACTTGAGTAATACAAAATGAGATCAATGGGTTGTTAATATCTTACCTCAGGGTTACCATTTGTAGCGAAAGATCTAACTACAAACCTGTGCCTCTGAGAGGAGTGCTTCCTTCTCTGGTGGCCGGCCTGCTCAGGAACAGCCTGGGAGGAACCTGGGACAGCCACCCACCTCTTAAGTCAGTGTTATCTCTCCGAATAAACCTTTTAACCTGTATTGGGTCTAGTGAGTCTTGATTCCCACACACGACAACTTGCCATTCTAAGTAACCTAAGACTGACCAAGTGGTAAATATTTCACAATGATCATCCTTTATATTTGATTTTGTATTCATGTATGGGACATATACTTCTTCGTGAAAGAAGAAAGAAAATATTAAATTTTAGAATAAAGATGCAGAAATAAGAAAAGATAATGAAGGAAAAGTTATGGGGCGGGTAAATAAAAATAAGAAGTAATGGACTCTGGTTAAAAAAAAGCCTAATGATAATAAAACAAAAAATCAGTAACCCTTACTTAGGAAAAAAGCAAATTATTGACAAGTAATATGTTCATACAACAAATAATATGTTCAAACAACACTGTTTGCTGTTCTTTGAATTAAACAAGTTTAAATAGCCATCAGCATCATCTTTGATATTTCCTGACATATTAGATTTGACACTAAATCTGATGATGTTTTAATAAAAATAAAGGTATAGATAGGAGATTCTGAATGACGAAAAAATGTCTCAGCATTGCACAGATTAAGGAAGTTAATATGGTGGAAAGCATTTTGCTTAGAGGGGAAAGGAAATAAGCTACCTCTCATGAACCCTGAGTCCCATCACATCACTTACAAATAAATTATGTCCCGAGGACCATGAGTCCCACCATGTCACCCAAGGATACCAACAAATCTTTTCTCTGTCCATTCTAGAATTAAGTTACTTCCGACTGTGGATGGTTTTCTAGACCAGCAATTCTAATCAAGGTGGATTATGGACACTCAGGGTGAAATAATAATATTCCCCTCAGTTCTAGAATTATGTGAGAATTATTAGGACCATGCTGACTACCACAGTGACCAAGGCTTGTAACCTGAACTTAGGTCCAAAGGCCAAGAACCTTGTCTGTGTCCATTGAAGATTCTGTGTCATGAAGATCATCACATGCCCAAACTCATAACCACCACCCAGTCAGAGACTTCAGAGGAGAACAGCACCCTGTACCACGCAAACAGTCCAGTAAAGGTTTTAGTCTAGAACAATAATGTGGTCCATCACTAAGGTTCACATCTGTTTTCTTTACTTCTGCTAACCCATGACATAAGATAACCCAAGGTATATAGATAGGTGGCACTCCATAGAAATTCGTTAATAACTATATAAATGGCAATAGACTGAAATTAGAAGATTATTCAAGTCGTGATGGGAAAGAAGTAAGCTCAATGTTAACAATGGGCCTCAGGCTATTGCTATTGTAACTGAGCACACTGAGGAACAATATTTTGCTCATATTTCAAACCGGGGAAATTGATCATATCAACCTCTTTAGAGAAGAGTCAATTTATATGAATCAGGCTTTCTTGAAAATGAGAGTGTCAGTGTTTCTCCTGCCTCCTTTGGGTGAGCTCCAAACGCAAACAAAGCAGACAAGGGTGACGTGTGTAAGTGTGTGCAGGTTGTATAGCACACAACTCACAAGGCCTCCGCTTACATAGAGCATAATGCAAGTGTGAAGTACTGATATCACTGGAACCAAGAGAAATGATAAATGGGTGTTTATTGGGGAGCAATTACACAGAAAAATACAAAGATCCGCGGGAGCGTTTCCCTGCCCTGCCCTTCCTACCGGATCCACTGACCCACCAGAAAGAGGGCACGGAGCAAAGCCATACCTCAAGCTGGTCTCTTTCCGCTTCTGTCTGCCTGAGGCCACGCCCAAGGAGGTGTGGCCACCATTATAAGTTCACTGACAAGAAGCCTACATAAGTGTGGCTCTTAGAAATGGGCAGCCCTGCCATATGTACAAACTCTAAGACACAGTTTGATGGATGAAGAAATGGTAATGTTTTTAAGAAAGAAAAAAAAACGGTATAATCGTTATTGTATACAAATCCTATATAGTCATTACAAACATCACTGTATACAGATCTTACTGTCAAGAGCACTCACCGGGCTTTAACCTGGGAAGAATGATGACAGACTCAGCAAGTTGGTTTTGCCTATATATTTTACTTCACACACATCAGAGCAATACACGCAAGCAGCAGCAAAGTCCTAGGGACCATAGCCCCTAGGATCTCAACTAGGGTACCAGTCCAGGGCAGGGCCATGACTCAGGATGACCCAAGGTTCCTCTGGATTCAAGCAGCGAGCCCACTGAGGTCTCTGCTCTTCCGTGTCTGGTATCAGTTCGGGCGACTCTCAGCTTAGTGGACTCGCTTCTCAGGCGGAGGAGAGCTCCATCCAGGACACGTCCATTCAGTCAGTCATGATGGGTTCTGCTTCTCAGTCCTGAGTTGGTCCTTAAAAACCTTGCTTATCATACTCGGCCACACATGCATACTCTCCTTCATTCTTATCTGGTAATGGGCCTATGCTCACTTTCATAATCTCCTTCCAGCCTGTCCATTTATATGCGTCTTAAAACTTCTCTTCCCCGCCGGGCGGTGGTGGCGCACGCCTTTAATCCCAGCACTTGGGAGGCAGAGGCAGGCGGATCTCTGTGAGTTCGAGGCCGGGCTAGACCGATAGCCTCCGAAACAATACAGAGAAACCCTGTCTCGTAAAAACCAAAAAAACCCAAAAAAACAAAAAACAAAAAAAAAAACTTCTCTTCCCTGGGCTTGGCAAGAGTTTCATGAAGAACTGAAGTTTATGGGGTGATTATAATGTGCCCAATGAATGGTTCCCTCCCATGATGCCAATGACTTTACAGTCGGTCATCTTGATAAGGTAAGAGTGAATTTGAGCAGTAGCCAAGGGCATATTCAGAAAGAAATACTGTTATAGAAAATAACCAATCAACACATAATACATGAAGTGATCAAGGAAATGTAAACCATACAAAGACATTTTCTGGAATTTTTTTTTGAAGTTTTGCTAAACAGGAAAAAAGAAATCAGTCCTATTGGCTGAACCAGAAAAGGCTGTAAAATTCATTAAAGTTATTTGCCTGAGGGAATCTTCTACATTCAAATTGAATTGATGTCAAGTGGGCCTCCTGGGGGATGCAATTAAAATGATAAGATCAGGGAGCCAGCAACATAAGTGAGGTCTTTGACTATTCCTAGGAGAACATAGTGGGGCCTGGGCTTAGCTTGGATACAAATTGGAATCATTACGAAGTCTGTCATGTTTGAAATGAATATGAAACTATCTAATAAGCTGTTATGACTGCTGGACTGCCAGCCAACATGAAGAATGGGTGACTCAACAATAAAGCCAAGCAGCCTTCCATTTGGCTCCTACTGTATACCCACCATGGCTCTAGCCAACTAAGCTGATGTGCGGTCTTCATGCTGATAAGCCTGGTGAATCAGGCATCAAACTCAGCGTGCTGTGATCTAAGTCTGACCGTGCAGATGTGATAAAATCTGACTCGGAGGCAACCATCAGTCCTGGATGCAGATGACTGCTCAGGCGTGCATTGCTCACAAAAGCTGGCGTGTAGAGTCCTTCTGGAGAAATCGGCATTGAATGGACGAAGACAGGTGGTGAAAAATCTTTTAGGTTTGCTCTTTAGTGTATAAAATCCATAATCCGGGGGGGTGGGGGTAGGGTGGGAAGGGAGACTGCTGGGTTGAGCTAAAATATTTGCCTATCTGAGAGGGACGTCGTCACTGGAAGTGAAGAGTGTGTTTTCCAGAGGTTCTGTTCTCCACATCTGGTGAGGCCCAAGGTCCTGCTCACCTGGTGTCTCCGAGGTTTTCCTGTGGTCTTGTTAGTTACTCTATTCCTCTTTGGATCTATTGCACTCAGATAGAACGGGAGCCCATCAGCTCGCTCATAGCTGTGGATTCTGTGCTTGTCCGTGCAGCCGCTGAACCTGCACTTGGTATTGCCTATGGTAGTCTCTTCCCTTTCAGGGGCGGGAGATGGCTGAAAAGACTCTTTTGATCTACATTGCAGCACAGACAGAAACCCCTTGCAGGATGGAAACCTCACTAAAAGTCAGGATCCAGTACTAATTTGGACACACCACGTAATAGCTATATCTCGCTCTGGCCAACTCACAGTCGCCGCAACCTAACAGGAGCCCCACAAACGCACTGAGGAACTGGCTGGTTAGATGTGACCGAACAATCTGGAAATTAATGATTCCTACTTGTAGAAAGGACAGCTTCACCACCATCAGCGCGAGACTACTTAAAACGTGGAGCCGGCTAAGGCATGTGGTTATAAGACAGCTGTGTCCAGCTTTAAGCAGAGCAAATGATTGTTAATCTGAAGTGGTTTTTTAAGGGCATCGCACCCAGTTCCCCCTCAAAGGCATCTCATCCTATCTCCTTCCATCCTTCCCCTCTCTGTCCCTTCATCGCTTCCTATCTTAATTCCTCACTTCTCCTTGTCTTCCCCTTTCTTCCCTTCCTTTGTAATACCATCCTACTTTCTTCCTCACGTCCTCTCTCTGTCTCTCCCTCTTTCCCTTCTACCTTTCCTTCTCTTACAAAGAAAATTCCCTAAAACGTAGTGTTCGAAAACTACGTGGCAATGGCTGTAATTTAAAACATCCAGGTGGCACACGCCTTTAATCCCAGCACTCGGGAGGCAGAGGCAGGCGGATCTCTGTGAGTTCGAGGCCGGGCTGGACCGACAGCCTCCAAAACAATACAGAGAAACCCTGTCTTGTAAAACCAAAAAAATAAAAATAAAAATAAAAAAGTAAAATAAAACAGCCATACTCCCCCTAACAATGTGTTAGGTACCCATCAGTCAATGTTTACTAAACACTTGATGTGTAAACAGTTTGAACTCGGTGATATGGTTGCTTTGTTGCCCAATGTTTTAGCTGTCAAGAACATGGAGCTATTTCATTAATTAAAATTAGATATAGCTAAAAGTTGCCCTAGCAGCATTGCAAGTGCTCGCTAACCAAGCGTGGCTAGATGTTGTGGAATATGAATTTAGCCACTCAGGTTAGAGCCGGCCGTGATGTCCAGCACTTCCCTAGGGGACACTAAAAGTGTGATTTCTTGAAGGCTGATCTGTTCAGCTATGATAACAAGTGTCACGTACCTGGCGCAAATAGGTCAACGTGTAGATGAAGAGACAGTTAGACGTTAAAGCAGACAGGAGCTGACGTGAAGTTCTTTAAAGGGCACACCTCAAGTTCACAGACTAGAGAAAACTGAAGGCTATTAGGGGAGGGAACCTAATAAATGAGTATTTGAGCAAACAAACGTCACTTCTCTGAAACAGCCTGGCGGGGAGATGGTACTTTGGAAGAGTTCCTTAGATGACTATGAGCAAAAGCACTCAGTGTTTCAAGTGGGTCTCTATGAATTATGGAGGAAAATATCATGAAATATGCAACCCAGCATGGGGATAATGCCTCCTATGCCTGGGGGACCTTGTGTAGTGAAGTTGGAAAGAAGGAATGCTGAACACAGACTTTTCTTCCTTGACTAAAACACAAACTCCACCATGAAAATAGCACTTTGAAAATTAAGGGACACCAAGGAAATGCTCCTTTGCAGGAATGAACTCCTACTGAGCAATGACTAAGACTGAGATCAAGATGGACCCTCAAAGAAATGGATGGATGAACTATGTCTAGGTCAAAACCATCCATGGGAAAGATGAAAAACATTTTTGTCATTGACCTAGACTCTTGGACACATACTGATTTAAATAGCCCAATTTTGTGTTGGATTTGACGAGAATAGCCCACCATTGCCGGGGTCCCACTTTATTTCCACTGTCAGTTGGCCATCCATCCACAAGGACAGAAGGCAGGAGAGACAACCGAGATAATACTATGGAGACAGCTTTTGGGGAGAGATGTCAGTGAGTCAGCTCAACTTTATTCCAGAGTACAGGAAATATACAGGATTGGGGTGTCTAGAGACAAACCTAATTTACATTAATTGGCACTCTCCTATCATAAGGCTCCTAGTATAAGTCTTAGTTATCATATGTACAGCAGGGGAGGCTTCTAGTAGGGATCTGTGCCAAGGGTCATGCTAAAGACAAACCAAGCATATGGATTAGAGACATCCTTCAGATAAGGTCAGTCCACCTGTCCAGGGTAGTCCACCTCCAGATAAGGATAGGTAGACAGCAGGAAGTTTTGTTGGGATATAGGGAGTCCCGAATCACTAAGTTTTGGAAAAAGATGCCAGTCCATTATAGATTGCAACATCTGGCCAGTCAGCAAGGCCTCCCAACAACCATTGTTAATCATGGTGGTGGTGCCAAGCTTTCATTATAGATGAGATTTACCTAGACAAGAGGAAGGGTGTTGTTGAAGCAATGTGCACTTAGGATATCCTAGTGGATACTGTGTCTGTAAGTGAAAGAACTAGCTGGTGATTGTAGCCAAGAAGTAAAATCAAGCACAATTATAAGCAATTCTGCATATACGTTTAGAACAAACACACATGAGGGGCTCATGTCCTGAAGCTAATTAGACCTAGAGTAGTTCCTGAGGCAGCTTTAGCAGATTATGGTTCTTTTTAGCTTCTCACTTGCTGCTGAGTTACTTCCAAAATTTGATCTAGTGGCAATGCTAAAAGAATGTATAATAGATTTATTTTTAATAGTTATGATTGTACATTATATTATACATACATTTGCACACATAAATCTGTGTTCTGCTGTTAAGGAAAGGTTCCATTCTGCTTACTCTGTCTTCAAAATGAACTCTCTCTCTCTCTCTCTCTCTCTCTCTCTCTCTCTCTCCCTCTCTCGTGTGTGTGTGTGTGTGTGTGTGTGTGTGTGAGTGTGTGTGTGTTTGTGTGTGAATGAGTGAGACGTGGAGAGACAAGAGATTTATACCATTGTATGATATCATGATCTGGGCTGACAGTAAATGACCTATGATTTTCTTCTTAGCACTACTTCTTAGTAGGAGTACGGGCTTATATATAGGTCCACAATTCTATGATGTCTGTGTCTATTCTTATGCAGATACCTACTGTACAGCTTGAAATCAGGGATGGTCATATCTCCAGCAGTGTTTTTATTATTTTATTATTTGGGTAATCTTGGGCCTTTTGTGTTTTCATACAAATTTTCAAAATAACTTCTAATTTCTTTAAAGAATTTCACTGCGATTTTGACTGTATTGCATTTGCATTTCTTTTGGTAGGGTGGTCATTTTCACAATATTAATCTTCACAATCCATTTGCATGAAGGTCCTTTAATCTTTGTATTTCTTCTTCAGTTCCATAGACCTCTTGCTGTACTAGTTTCTCCCTGGTTAGATTTATTCTAAAGTATTATAATTTTTGAGGCTATTATAAATGGAATTGTTTCTCTGGCCTCTTTCTCGGTGTCTTGGTGTACAGGAAGGCTACTGATTTTTTTGTGTGTGTATGTTAATTTCATAGTCTCCTACTTTTCTGTGCACCTGAGCCTATTCCCTAAAAGACTCTGTATCTGACCACAGGGATACAAGCTCATCACGTTCATTGCTGCTCTATTAACAATAACGAAGTAATGGAAACAACCTAGATGCCTACTGACTGATGAATGGTTCATGAAAATGCGGTGTCTTACATGGTATTTCTCAGCTGTTTAAAAATGAGGTTATTATATCCATCAGTAAAAGAATTGAGCTGGAAATATTTGCGCTCAGTATGATGAAACAGACCAAGAAGATGGCAAACCCTGTGCATTCTTTCTTATGTGGGTGCTAGCTTTGACTCTTTAGAAAAATATGTACTTAGAGTGGACTATCCATAGGAGTTATGAAACTGACAGGGCCTGTGGAAGGGATTTAAAGAAAGAGGTGTTAGAACTCACATGGTCGGAAGGGGAAAGGAATAATGGAATAGGAAGGGTTAAACAGGGTGAGGGTTTGAGAGGGCAGTATAGAGGAGGTTGTATGGGGGGTAATTAACATGGAAGACATTTGAAAAAGCACTGTGGAGTACTACTTTTGTAGATCCTGCTTAAGATTCATACACACACACACACACATACACACACATGCACACACAAATGCATCATATACATATTCAAAAGGAGTTTAAAACGTAGTTACCCTGTGGGGGTGGGGATAATGCTTTTTTTCCACACACTGTATGATATTAAATAATAACCAAGTACTGGTATGGATAAACAGGTGTGTGACCAACTATGTGTTGGTCAACGGAGTCACATAGACTTTTCCCCAAACATTACAGACTATTGCTATTATCACTATTATCCTTGTTCGCTTCTGTCCCTCAGAACTTGATACTGAGACCCTATTGCTGGAGATTCCCCCTACGTGTGGCCCAGGAAGGTCTAGTACCAATCTGGAAGCATCATCACTACTAGTTACATTTTTTAGTCCTGGAATTGCTTTGCATGCTAACGGGGAAGGAAAGTCTGTAATAATCCTACCCAGCTGTTATCCTTGTAAACTACAATAACAACTGGCCTGAAAAGATATGCCCGCTGACAAACTCCATGGGAGTAACCAACAACTCCATAATTGGATTTAATGACTGCTCCACGAGATGGAACCCATACTTGGTCACGTTAACTGGGGCCCAAACCTGTGGCTGTCTACGTCCTGAGTCTTAAGGCAGAACCTTAAGACCATTCTTCTAAAAATGGACATTCTAATAAATTACCCCCTAATTTCTTTTCTTTATACCCGCACATTAATTCATCTCTCAACCTCATAAGAGAAACGTCGTTTTTCAATAGAGGACAATTAGTGCAGAGGTGCACAATTCTCCAGTAGACAGAGAAAAAGGAGACTGTGGAGTACATTCAGCTCCAACTGGGACACCTCCATCACGTTCCCTCCACACCTCACCTCAAGGATCACTGCAGAAGTGAGGATGGAAGGATTGCAGGAGCCGGAGGGAGTGGACGTCTGCAGCGAAAGGGTGTTTTCTGGACATGCCAGAAGTGTTGCCCACATGAACTCTCAGCAGCTGTGACTGTGCGTGCAAGATCAAGCCGGTCAACATCGCAGTGTGCGCATGCACGCACACACACACACACACACACACACACACACACCAAACCATTACCTTTCTTTTACTATTTAGTATGTTTATGTTCCCACATAACTGAAATGATTAAAGACTATGAGTTATCTAGATGGAAATCGAATGGTGTTCAGACTGTAAGCACCTCTGAGTCACCTGGAAATATGTGTGTATAGAGAGCTGTTTTGTTTTTAATACCATATTAACAATGTGTTCTTTCTGTTAGGCTTTTCGTGACCCCGTGACAGAGTAGATTTATTTGAATTTCCAAGCTTCTCTCCCATGCCCTGGCTTGTTTTTAAGCACCTTTACATCTCACTGTAAAACTGTACCTAGATGTGTAATTTTACGAGATCTGTGCTTCTTACATTTTCCTGTCTAAATCCCTAACAGCATTTGTGTGTCTGATTGCTATTTAGCATAGTGCTTTGAATGTAATAGAAGCTCCATGAACACTTTCTGTAGCTGACGTTGGACATACCCCAATAATTGGAGACACCCTAGTAACTAGAAGTACCTTGATAAATGGATATACACTGATAAACACTGGAGCATCTCTGAGAATGAACTGTGTTCTGGGGACTGAGAGGATCTAAGAAACTGCCATGATTTATCCTAAGATCACTATCGCTATTGGTTCTCAAACGTATGATACTTAAGAAATCAGGAATTATTAATCTTATTTAGGGATGAAATGGGTGATTCTTAGACAGGGTTGTTTTTTGCTTCACACCAGAGAATTAGTAGTACATCAGAGAATGACTATAATTTATCTGCTACCAAAGTTCAATCATTACCCAGCCTTCTAGACTAAGAAACTAACATTTAAGGGCTGCAAAAGAGTGTTTCAGCAACATAGAAGCATACACACTTTTAAAATTAAGTAAGACAGAAAACCTATTTTTATTTGATCACATGGGAAGTCTGTTATATTTGCTTACTGCTAACATTAGAGAGTATCACTTATGAAATTATGTGAATTTTAAATAACATACAGAAATAATTAAGGAATGCAGAGAAAAAGGCAAGCTCAATCTGAATCTTGTTTTTATAGAGCTAAGAAGGAGCATTTTCTTATAACCGAGGCCATCTTAAAAACACTTCCATCTAGCCGGGCGTTGGTGGCGCACGCCTTTAATCCCAGCACTCGGGAGGCAGAGGCAGGCGGATCTCTGTGAGTTCGAGGCCAGGCTGGACTGACAGCCTCCAAAACAATACAGAGAAACCCTGTCTCATAAAACAAAAAACAAACAAACAAAAAATAACAGGCCCTGCTTTGCAGGAAACTATACGCTCCTGAAGAAAGCATAGATCTGATCAGAGCCTGAAAGGAGATAAGAGAAAAGGTGACAGTTTGGATTAATTTCTCTGCCTAAATTTTACGATCATTGTATCTAAGAGATAAAAAGGTAAGTGTGCCTTTGTGTAAATATAACATACAATTCATGAGTTTGCATACATGCACATATTTAAATAATTTGTGACACAAGCAAGATGCACTTCCATTTATTATTGGAGAGGGGTAAGATGTTACTTTATGAATACCCATGTGTGTAAAGTCAGAGTCTAAGACATATATTTTATTTCACTCATGTCTCATCTTCCTTCACCAGCCCTAATTCGGCACAACCACTCCTGTGGTTATGTTTTCTGAGAACTCTAACCGATGTCCCTTCCCCATCAGTCCTAGAATTTAAACGGTTTGATACTTCACACAGAGCACCTTTTTCTCTTGGAACATCTAGTACTTACTTCTGCATGAGAGAGGCTGCCACACCGGTTAGACCATGCTGGCGTCTCTTCTGTATTACAGATGATGACTGCTTTGTGATGATTTGGAGAATCAGTAATGATGTCACGGTGTTAGATGTATCAGTTGGCAAAAGAAAACTCTGATCATCTGGATGTAATTTGTTCTGATAGGGGACCTAATGCTCCATCTAGAAAACATGCAGTCTTTGCCTTGTTAGTTCATAGTTAGATGAATAATAGACCTTTAAAGGCTCATTAAGTAAAGTCTCTATAAAAAAAAAAACTGTAAATACATTTGCAAAGTAATGCTTCAAAATACCCAAACAATACAATGTATTATTTTAGAAATTTGTAATAAAATTAATACAACTTGTAAGGGGCTTTCCTTCTACGTGTCTTTGTTCTGTGTTGTATAGGGATTTCAAATGGATGCTTCTAAATAATGTTTTATTATGTACGTTTTCATTAGAGAACGCAGTACTTACTTACTTGTGTTGTACTTGTTTTTAATGAACTATTTTATTGGCCTATCTTCATACAAAGTGTTTAAACTCTCCTCCTTAGCCTTGTGTGCCTCCTTCCAGAAACTCCCCAACTTTCCTGTACATCCAACCTCATGCTCTTTGTCTCTCAGAAACCAAAACAAAGAACGAACAAACGAAACCAAAATACAGAAACCTGAAATAGAGTCACCTCCGCTGGAAATCTTTCACATTCTGAACAAGTCATTGAGCCGGGAATTTTTCCAAATACATCCAAATCTCTAATGGATGAGCCTAACTGTTTGGTGGAAGTACAGGCTTATTGTAGACCAGCCTGTCTTAGTACTGTCTTAAATAGCAGCTAGGTGTGGTCCGGAGGAGACATCTTCTGTGAACTGAGAGATGGGTCATGACAAGGATCCAGGAGATGTTTTAAAAGACTCCCTCGGGGAGTAACAACAGTGGTGACATGAGTCCTGAGTCACGTAAACTTTTAGTGTAGAGTTTCACAAACAAATAGGAGCGAGGGCCAGAGGGGCGGTTCACAGCCTGCTGGTTGCAGCCATTAAGAAACAGCTATATACCGCTCCTTAGCAAAATTACTGTTGTGGAGTACAAACAGAAATAATCCTGTGGTTGGGGGTCACCACAACCTGAGGGACTGCATTAAAGGGTTGCAGCACAGGAAGGTTGAGAACCACTGGACTAGAGTAAAGTTGGAAAGTTGAATGGGGACAAATACATCAGACTCCCTCTGGGGCCAAAGTCGTTGCAGGTCTTCAGGCTCAAAAGCAAAGTTTCTCTCTCCTATGCTCAAGGCTTTTAAATTTTAAAACTGTGTGGAGCATTAACAGTGGGGCATCATTGCTCGTTTCGTTATTTTTAGAAAAGATATTCAATTATTACTTTTTTCTCTCCCTGGAATCAATTTCTTGTGCCCCTCTACAAGCTGACATGAATTGATATGTCAAAACCTATGCAATAAATCATGTTCCCAACCCTCGCCTCTAAATTACATATTGCATAGACTTACATCCTTTTTTTTTTTTAAGTTGGGCTTTGATTACAGCGAGCCTTTCCTGTCTTGGTGCGAATGACACACGCCAAGGACTGTTACTGCCAGGTGGCCTTGGCTGAGCATATTTGCATATCTGTGTCTTGGGTTGTACCACTCATCTCGGGATATATTTTTTTGGAAGTTGCAACGAAGCAAGAGTCTGGTTTAATATTTAAAATTCTTTTATGTTAAAGAAGGAGATCAATTTCTTCATCGCAACATGAGACAGGATGTCATCTTGATGAGTGTGCCTTTAGCTACATTCATGCTGCTTAATTTCAGTAAAAGATGGCGGGAATACAGCGTCAGTGAGGAGAGTTGACAGGACTTGGAAGGCCGTCATGGCAAAAAGTATCATTATTTTCAGGGGATTCTGACACCCTCCGACACCTTCCGAGAAACGACATGGGGCACGCGGTCCCTGAAATAATGAATCGCATACTTTAGAAGGGTAAAGATGACTATTTATTGTGGAAGGCATTTACAAGAGACACCGGCAACCCAAGTTGGTCTCAGCAGCTCCTGAGACCCGACTGGAATCCCCAGCAAGAGAGAGCGAGCATCTTTTCACCCAGCCCTTTATTCCCTGCCTCCCACAGGTACCTGTGACCACGCCCACCCAAACGGGCGTGGTCAGTGCTGAGGGTATGTGAGATCTCCCCCTACAGCCTGCAATGACATGGAAGGGAACAGACGCAAACCCCCCCGTCACAAGGAAGAGCCTGTGCAAACAGGAGCTCTAATGATTCCTGCTTTTCTGAAAGTTCAGTATACACCCACGCTTACCTCACCCTGTCCCCAACCTATTGCTACCTCCACACCCACAGTCCCCCAGCTCCAGAAACTTGGGAGCCATCTTTGCCTAGTCCAGTGAAGCAGGGCATCTGCCAGTTTTACTTGGCCTGGCTCTGGTCCCACGGTACCCACCATACATCAGGGCCTTTAAGATCATCTCTTTGCCTTTAATTTTCTTTACTCAAGCTATGACCTGGACGGTCTGGATTTCCTTATTGTCATGCATGGCATTTCTTTTTTAAAAAAACCTGAGTTGATGGAGCGGTGCCGAGATCTTGGGAAATCTGAGCTCCTGTCTTTCATTATTCAGTCCAGGTGTTCGCTTTCCCTTCGTATCCTTTCCTCGGCGATGCTCAGTGCCCTCTGCGCTATGCGGAGTGCGGAGGTTTCTTTTTTTTTGTTTTGTTTTTTTTTGCATCAGCCGAGATCCCTGCATCCAACTGATCGGGAAAGAACCTCATCCACTGTGTTTCTAATAGCAACCACTGCTTGTCTTCTTTTCATTTTTCAGGTTGTTTTATTACTAGGGATTCCTGGTTGTTTTTGACAGTCTCTATGTATTCCACTTTCAGTCTCCTCTCTCTCTCTCTCTCTCTCTCTCTCTCTCTCTCTCTCTCTCTCTCTCTCTCTCTCTCTCTCTCTCTCTCGTGCGCGCATGCGTGTGCGCACAGGTGTGCACGATTGTGTGTATTTAAGACTAAAATATTGCTATCATTGCTTTCATGTTTGTATCACTTAGTTTAAGTATCTAGAGCTTTGCTGGAGCAGATTTTTTAAATTTAAAATCCAGTTCCTTGGGACTCCGATGTTTTATGTTCTTTTTAATCACATGTCACTCTTCTTGATCTAAGAACCGCTTTCATCCTGGAGAGGTGGGGATGAGCTGACGAGCCACTAACCCGTGATGGCTTGCACAACAGAGACCCTATAGATGTTTTACCTTACCTCCACACACAACCAAATACACCTACAGGAAATCTCATTGCTATTTTGTGTCTTCCTCTGTATTCATTAGAGGCATTTGGGCTTTATACGAGTTTCTGGCCTTAAGTCCCAAGTGAAAGATTTAACCTTTGTTCCCTTTTGAGCAAAAATCTGTTTAAACAGGTTTTATTCTGACAGACTTAATCCCAAGGTCTGGGCCTACGGAAATAGTAGGTACTGAGGAGCTTTATTCACTCTGTCTCTCACTGGAACTGAGTATTTTATTATCATTTTTTTGTTTCATAGATTTTTTTCCTTTATTGAAAGTAGATACTTGGTCAGGTGTATTTTTTTTCTTGCAATGTATTCTGATTACAGTTCCCCTCTCCCTACTTGTCCAAGCTCCTCCCCGCCTCCCATCCCGTTTGTATCCATATTCTTTCTGTCTCTCCTTAGAAAACAAACAGGCATCTAAGGAACAGTAATGAAATAAAGTATCATAAGATAAAGAAAAGGCAAACACATCAGAATATGATAAAAACAAACAAGAAAGGAGCCAATGAAAAGGCACCAAAAACTGCAGACAGACACAGAAACTCATATTTGCACACGAAGGAATCTCATGGAAACACAAAAACTGGAAACATCATACATATGCAAATGACCTATAAGGTGAAAAAGAAGACAGAAGGAAGGAAGGAAGGAATGAAGGAAGGAAGGAAGGAAGGAAGGAAGGAAGGAAGGAGGCAAGGAAGGAAGCAAGGAAGGAAGGAAGGGTCTACTTAGCATTATGAGACAAAGACTCTTCCAAGACGTCATTGAGTTGGTTTTGTGTCGGCCAACTTAAGAGACGTCCTAGGAGAAAGCTAATGTTTGCTGTGCAGAGAATTTCTGGGTGAGGGATGGAAGCATATGTCCACTGTGTCCACTTCTCTCAGCTTTGAGTCCTGGCTAGTGCAGACCCATGCAGGCTTTGCATGTGCTGCCCCAGCCTCTGTATGTTCATACGTGTGCCAGCCCTCTTGTGGCTGAAAGTCATGGATACCTTGATGCCCTTCATCTTCTTTAGCTCTTACACTTTTTCTACCTCTGCTTCTCTGGAGCTTCCTGAGCTCTAAGGGGGACAATTTGATGGAGACATCCTGTTTGGGGATGGATGTTCCAAGGTCTGTCTCACTGTGTATTGCCTGGCTGTGGGTGGGTCTCTGTTTGCTCCCATCTGCTTCAGGAGGAAGCTTCTCAGATGGTGGCTGAACAAGGCAAGGGTCTGTAAGTATAACACAATGTCTTTGAGGAGTCATTTCAGGGTTAGGTTTCTTTAACGACAGTATTTTATTTTACTTTAGGTCCCTGGTGCTGTGGAATATTAGTTTAAGATGTATTACATTTGTTTATGCTGTGGAACATTTGGTTAGTGATGCAAAGATGTGTTGCATTCTTTTATGTTGCATTTGTTTAACTCTGTGAAGCTGTGTTGCTTTGCCTGCCTAAAACACCTGATTGGTCTAATAAAGAGCAGAACCGACAATATAGCTAGGCACGAGAGAGAAATAGATGGAGCTGGAAGGCACAAAGAAAAAAATAGGAGGAGAAATCTAGAAAAAGGAGAGGAGAATGTCAGGGGCCAGCCACACAGCCAGACACACAGTAAGAAGAAAGATACATAGAATAAAGAAAGGTAAAAAGCCCAAAGGCAAAATGTAGTTAAAGAGAAACAGGATAATTTAAATTAGAAAAGCTGGCTAAGAAACAAGCCAAGCTAAAGCCAGGCATTCATAAGTAAGAATGGGTATATGTATTTATTTGGAAGATGGGTAGTGGGCATCCAAAGAGTAAAAAACAAAAACAAAACAAAACCCCCCAAACCCTACACTGTCGTTTATGTAGTCTTGGGCTCTTGGCCACCCAAACGGCATCGGGGATGGGCTACATATCTTAGAGTGGGCCTTAATTCAAATCACATACTTTACGCCACTGTTGTACGAGGATATCTTGCAGGCAGATCGCTCTGGTAAGATAGAAGAGCTGGTACCTAGGTTGGTCTTTACTTTCTCCTTTCTTAGGGTTGAGCACTTTCTGACCTGGGGAAGTCACTTTAACTTTTCTGTCAACTCAATGATGTATTTGTACTGACATTTGGGCTTCTTATTCCAGAAAGTCTGTTGAAAATATCCTAAATCACCCAAGATCATATGTGTTTATCTAATTAGACCTATGTGGTGATACACTGTTTATGATCCAATAAGGCCATTGGAGATCAGAATGTAAAGCCAGCCATACTAGCCAGGGCCATGGAAGCCAGGCAGTGGTGTCACACACCATTAATCCAGGGACTCAGGAGAGAGAGGCAGATGGATCTCTGTGAGTTCAAGGCCACCCAGGGCTACCTGAGAGTGAATCCGTCCAAAAGAGAAACAGAGCTCACGCCTTTAATCCCAGCACTAGAGAGGTCTATAAGAAGCAAAGGGGTTCCATGGGAGATCGGTTTCCAGTCTCAGGGAGGACAGGATCTCCATTTCAGCCTTGGTAGATTTGAGAGCTACTGGCTGTCTGCTTTGCTTTGCTGATCTTCAGCATGAGCCACGGTGTCTGTCTCTGGGTTTTTATTATTCCAGTTACAGACCTCTGTACCTACCACACCTAAAACAACTGGACAGTGGAAGGAAAGGGCTGATTGTAGCTTACAGGCTACAGGCCACCATCAAGGGAAGCCAGGGCAGGGGCTCGCTCGCCTCAGGGTTGTGGAGTCAAGAACTAAGTGCTGCCTACTAGCTTGTTCCCCATGGACCACCAACCCAAGGGCAGTCCCACCCACAGTGGGCCCCGCCCTCTCCAGTGAGTACTTCGTCAAGAAAACGCCCCCCACAGACATGCCCACAGCCCAGTTAGATGGAGGCAGTCCCTCAGTTCATGTCACCTCTTCCCAGGTTGAGTAGAGTTTGAACAAAGTTAACAAAAACTCAACGTTACACAACGCACTGGCTAGCCCTTTCCCATTTCTGCCAATTCGTTATGAAGCAGTAGCTGCGTGTCAAATACCTTTTAACGGAACAGGGACCTATTAAACTGATATAAGAAAAGTCTCATAAAACTTGCTGTGTAGGAAAGTGACATGAAGGAAGGCAGAAAGACGATGTGAGGAGGGGATGGCCTGAGATACATGATGTCATCTTGGACTGCCCAAGAAGGGCCTCAATTTAGTGACCGTGAGCCAGTCAGGAAAGGTTTCTAAGGGACTTCATACATATCTACCTACTAGCCTCTGTCTGCTACCAGCATGACAAAATGGATCTCTTCACTTCTGTAGAAGTCTACTTATAAGGTAGCCTGTGTGCAGTTTTTTTCATCAGAACTACAAGAAAATACAGAAAACTGGGATACAGGAGGCACTATTTTCTTGCTACTTGGAAGCATTTAACTTCATGTTTTGATTTCTAGTTAAGTTCTGCTCTGTAGATGGCCATTGGCATGGTCATACTGCCCTCTGGAGGAGGAACTTCAAACGGCCTTTAAGAGTGTAAATTATCAGGAGGCTAAAAAACATCAGGTTTGTCTGAACTAAAACTCAATATGGATGGAAAAAAATTAATTGTATTATATAAAGCTTAGGAAGCAAATCAGACACAAATTAATGTCTAATAGGACATTAGAAAGTATGTCCACACTTTCCAGTAGAGAAAAATTGCTAAAATGTCCATTTATTCATTTCTCAAATCTCCATGAATCTTTAAGCATGGATTAGATTTTGAATTATTGCAACTTTGAATAAAAATATGTTGATTTTTCTTTGAGGGAAAGAATATCTCACCCTGTAGCCTGTTTAGTCTTGAACTCACGGCAAACCTTTTACCTCAGTATCCAAATTGATGGGAGTAGAGACATGAGTCACAAATCTTGGCTTTAAAGAGTTTTTTTTTTTTACACAGCCAAGAGTAGAAAGAAAAAAATCCTTATAGAATCATTTGGCATTTTGTTTTTTGTTTTTCTAAATTTGTTTTGGTATGAAAGTTAGAGAAGGCAGACTAAATTCTTTTACTTTTAATATTATGAATTTCATTACTTTGTTTTGAGTCCAAATTAAAGCGGTAGTCTCTAGAATTTTTTTATATTAGAGTTTGCTATTTTTGGAAAATCAAAAATCAAAGTCCCTAAATTCTGCTATTTTTGGGAAATCAAAAAAAATCAAAAATACCAAAAGTTTCATTTGAAGCAGTTTGATATTATAAGGAGTTAGATTATACTTATAGAAAGGCTAAGGGACCCCCCCTCCTCACCTAACCTCACAAACTGTTTACATCTCTACACAACTCAAGCTCAGGTGGTTCCTGTTTGGGAATGCCAACATGAGCTGTGGAGTAGGTTCCATTTGGGGATTCCGAACCTGTTTGGGGGAGAGCACTCACTGAATGGAGTGACATTTCCACACCCTTTCCCAACATCTGCTACCCCCTCCTGTTGATGGAGAATCTACATTCATAAAATGACCACTGGCACAACGGCGCTATCCACCTTCATTGTGGGGGTGTTTGCAAAAAGGAACATAGCTCTCATATAAAAAAATCACTCTATGAGATAAGAAAGCTGACCCAGGAAAAGGGGTCCCATGGTCCAAGCAATGTGATTCCAAGCAATTACAAACAAGCATGTCTGAGTGTGTTTGGAACCTTCCATAAGTTTAGAGAGTGTCCCATTAGGCATAGAAAAGGAATGAGGAAATAAAGAAAAAAAAACCTTAAGCTAAATTTGGATTATATAGATACAGATATAGATAGATAGACAGACAGACAGACAGATAGATAGATATAGATATATGTCATCTAGATAGAACCTTCTGGAATATGTTTAGCCTCATGTATTACATTCACTCAGTGCAGCAGTGCAAATATTTGAATCAAAACGTCTGAACGGATTAGCATGCTCCTAGGCTTGTATTAAGAGTTATTTGTCATCTGACTTTGACCTTAACGTCCTCTATTAGGAAAGCACATCTGTGCAGGTCACTTTAGGATGGGGCAAATGTTCCCCTCCCTTCCTTGCATGGTTTTTATAAGCCATCGATCTGCAAAACGCTACATTTACATGCTCTTACTTGCTGCATCCTTTATGAAAGGGAAGGTGAGAGACGCTGGGATTTGTGAGCTAGTTATGCTCTTGCAGCTTCCTCCGAGTTGTTCTGAAGCACACAGAGACACTTCTGAGCCTTGCACAAGCTGTGGCTGCACTGACATCTTTGTTTGCTACGAGGAGAAGGGTTTTGGATAGCAGGGAGTGAACAGACCTCTCAGATCGCTCACCTACTGCTTGGCCAGGGACTAAGTCTGAATAATAGAGTGACGTAACTATGAATGGATGAATGGATCAGAATGCTGTTCTTGTATAAATGAGGCATCGATAGCTCTTTTCCGAGTCTGTCATTTCTACAAATCAGACACCACGAAAGTTTAGTAAGACTTGCTTATTAAACAATTGGAGTATAGATGTATAGCCCTGAGTACTTCTAGAGTGTGTTTCCAAAATGTCACACATGGCTCCAACTGAAGGTCTCCCTTCTGAGTGTGAGATTGTTTCGTGCTTCAATACAGTGGTGCTCCGTATCTAACTGAGTTTGCAGAGCATGTGTAGCTACAGAATATCAAGCTCTATGGTTTCCCACTCATTTTTAGCCTCTTGTTTTGCAACAAAATACTCATCTCTCTAGAAGTTTTCATTTCTTCCTTCCTTGTTAACCGCCTTTTGACATTCTACATCCATAAACCTAACCATTTAACACTATAGTTCCACCCATAGTGAGACTGTTCTTAATGACTGAATGGATAAACTTTGAAACAGACTTTCCTGGTTGCCCAAGGCTTTTCAGGGTTGTTCTCGTCTCTGAATTTGAGCGCAGGATTTACAAACATGCTCATACGTAAGTTAATATGTTTATCTTAAGCTTTCTGCTGTGGGGACCCGAGGCTGCATAATTTATTTGGTTTGTGCTTACACGAATGTCTGTGTGTCTGTGTGTCTGTGTGGGAGTCGGCATGTGTAAGTGCCTAAAGTTTGGCTCGAGGCATCAGGTCCCTTTGAACATGGAGTTACAGGAGCCTCCCGACCTGGGTTCTGGAAATGGAACCTGAGGACAACTCACCGTTAATTGCACGACCCAGCCATGTGTGGGAGAGAACACTACAGGAAGAAGAAACAAGCGCAAAGGCCATGGAACCAGTAGAAGTTTGGCGGATGTGAGGAGCACTGAGGATGTCTGTGGCCTGTACTCACCAAATGCACCGAACGACAGGAAGAATGATGCATGAAGGGAGTATGCTGACAGAAGGTGGATGGAGTATTTAGCTCAGGGTGAGACACTGGCCTTTCCTCTGGCTGAGAATGAAATTCCTTCAGCGCCTTTGACTCAAGAAAGAAATACAGAGGGAAGGCGCTTAAGCAGCTAACCACGGAGAACAGATTTGAATGCAGGATTATTATTAATTATTAGATATTATTGTAGGAAGTAGGAGACTACTCAATGCTTCCATACTTCCGGCTATTACAGTTCTGTGGCCGAGGTCACTCATAGACATTCTTCTTCAGCCACCTCTATTTCATCAATCTTGGCGCAAGACACACGAGTGCAATTTCCAATGGATTCATGGTGATTCATCTACAGATTTTGGTAATGTTACTTGAATCACTGGCTGGCTCAGGATTCCCACTTCCATTGTTTTGTTCTCCCGTTGTATTGGGCTGAGTGTTTTGGGTTCCATAGGAACATAGCCTGTACATTTTCTTTTCAACAATTAAAGCAAAGGAAGAAGCAACGTGGGTCCCCGTGGCGTATGAACTGGGGAGTGTGTAGATATAAATGGTCATCGGGGATGTTAGGGGGTTCAGACTACATGGGGCTTCCATTAAATCCCTGCTTATAAATGCCTTAGAGGCATATTACACACCATTTTCCAGAAACTTGACTAATTATACCCAAGTCTAGTGTCCCAGTTCCTTTTTCATGTCACAGTCTATTTCAGTAACTAATGCCACCTCTGGCCCAACTACATATAGTTACAGAGCTTAATTATCACTCTTGGTACTACTGTCTCCTGATGGGGAAATCCTATGTATATGTCAATGAAGCACTGTTGGCCAATAGGGAAGCAAGATAGGTGGGACTAGGAGTCCAGGAGGACTCTGGGTAGGAGAAAGACAGGGAGTCACGATGTAGCCCGCCAGAGAAGTAAGATTCCAGAACTTTTCTCCGGTAAGAGAAATACTTAGAATAACAGTTATCAGGTAAATACTTAAGTCAGAGATAGCCAGTAAGAAACAAGCAAAGCCAACAGCTTCATAATTAATACAGTGTCTTGTGTGTTATTTGGGGACTACAACTTGGCAGAGCCCAGGCGGCTGGTGGGGAAAAACCAAAGCAAATGGCAAGGAAAGGCTTCTCTCTACAGTCTCCCATGTGTTCTTTTCCAACCCATCACCCAGTACTATTGGTTTTATCTGTTGACACATCTGAGTTCACTTGGGTCTTTTCCTATCACAAATGGGTTGCATCCAATTGAGTTGTTGGCCAAGGGGTTCTATGGAAATCCTCAAACAAGCCAGGTCATTGCTGAGACAAAGTGTTGCTCTCTGCAAACTGACAGTGGGTCCCACTGCAGGGGACAACAGCCACATAACTCACAGAACATGAAGAGATCAAGCTAGTGCCTTCATGGGGCATTCTCCTCTATATTCTTGTGTCTGTGGTGTGGGAAGATAACTCTGCACACTACTGAAAGAGAAATGTGGGCACTGACCCAGCCTCATCTACATAATCAGAGTTCTGAAAAAAAACTCAGCTTCTGTAAAACAATAACTACTTTTTAAAGAAACAAAGACAAACTAAGTATGTACCCCCTTTGAATATGAAAATGCTATTTGCTTTCAAATCATCTTAGTAGGAACTAGAGGAAAAGAAGATGCAATGCAAACTATGAATATTTACTCATGATCAACTCAACTCCCCTGTTACAATGTTCCTGCTTGCCACTCATCATGAACTCTCTTGTATCCTGAACAGCTTGCTGAGGTATGTAGGACTCACAGAGTAGGACACTTAAATGCCACTTGTTCCAAGCAGACTATAGCCCTAGATGATGTTCTCTTATCTTTTATCCACTAAAGCTGATGTGTTCCATTTTTCTTTGAAACTTTATATTGTCTGAGAATGCCATGCCTGCATATAATGTATTTTGACCAAATCGACTCTGATTCCCTCCCCCAGTTCCTTCCCTGTTCTTCTACTCTTTTCCACGCCAACTTCATTTAGTACTGCTTTATACAGACTGGTGTAGGACCATCGACAGCAGGGTCTCAATGTGTAGGTCCTGACCCCCAGGAAGGTCACCTATCAGATATTCCTATTGTGGTTCATAACAGTAGCAAAATTACAGTATGAAGTTGCAACAAAATAATTTTATGGCCAGGGGTCACCACAACATGAGGAACTGTACTAAAGGGTCACGGCACTAGGAAGGTTGACAACCTTTGCTCTACAGGGACATGAGAGCCTCTTGGGCACTAGGAAGGTTGACAACCTTTGCTCTACAGGGACATGAGAGCCTCTTGGAGTCTCTCTACCCAAACAAAATTTATTTTCCTTCTACAAGAAGTCATCAATTGCTAATAGTTTCTCATCTACAAGGGTATCATGAAGTCTCACTTGTAGATGAGAAACTATTAGCCTCTTGGCTCTCTCCTATGAGTGGCCACATCATAGGCTCTAGGAGAAAACCTTATGCTATTACGATGATAAATGGACATATTACTAAACTGCCTCCAAAGTTCTTATCTTTATACGCGTAGATTAGTGTGTCTCTCAAGACTCACAAGGGGGAGGTTCTTTTCAATGTAGTAGGCAATTAATTCAGAGGCCCACAACTAGTTGCCGGGCAGAGAATAAGAGGCTGTGGGGTGTTCCACTGTAAACAGGACATGTGAATCATCACCTCTCCACAGCAAGCCCCAGGAATTACTGCAACTTCTAAAACAAGTACCTAATCAAAGAGAAAAATCAAAGAACTTTACCGGGAACACAGGTACAAAAAAAACCCATTTGACGATGCAGAACCCACAAAATGCTGTCTGCAGGCAAATACTTTTTTTTTTTTTTTTTTTTGGTTTTACGAGACAGGGTTTCTCTGTATTGTTTTGGAGGCTGTCGGTCCAGCCTGGCCTTGAACTCACAGAGATCCGCCTGCCTCTGCCTCCCGAGTGCTGGGATTAAAGGCGTGTGCCACCACTTCCCGGCCAGGCAAATACATTTATTGTGACCCGCGAGCTCCAGATTAGAAAATAGTATTAATAATTTGTATTTCAACATAGTTATTTTCCTCTAAGACCAACAACACCGACAACCCAGTGTCTTTCCTTGCAAGGAAGAAACGGAATCAGTGTATGGGGAAATTACATATACTCTAGAACAAAATTAATCTTCTTTTGCACAATTTTACTTTGTCTAGCATCTGCGAAATGTTTCTCAGGCTAGTCTGAAGTCCTTTTAGAAGCACACTAGCACAGCATTTGGCTTTCTGTCATTTGTTTTTTTCCAGCAGGAATTGTGGCTCAACGAATCTCACCACGGCTGCCCTCGCACTGCCTGAACAAACGCCTTTTGTTAGCTTTCCTTTCTCATCTCAACTTGACCCATACTCCAATCCTAAGGTATTCAGGTATAGACCCGCCAAAGCTCCTTGTACCTGTGACTATCTCATCCTCTCACGGGGCTCAGCAAAGCCACAAAAGACCCTTGAGACCTGATCAATCGAGTCTTTTCCAACTCTCTTGTGATCATGGTCCTACCCAGCCCAGTGAACTGTGCGTCCAACACTTCCTCCTGAATTTCCAGTTCTCTCAGCAGTGCCTGCGCTTCTGTGATTGTTTTCCAGTCCCTGATACTCAGAGGGACCTCAACGCAATAATTACCAATGTCTTTGATGGCTGCTATGAGCCAGTCCCTCGGGGACTGATTTGGCTTGTATTTCCGTAGGCTACGTGATGTGAGCTTCAAGGAGGAATTAATGGTTATATTGCTCACTTTCTGTTTCTGTGGCATTCAGGCTGCTCCATGTCCATGCCCCATGGCTTCACAAGCCAGGCTGAAGGGCTCTTCCATTGGTTTAAAACTTTCCCCCAAGTTAATGTAATTGAATGTGTAGCACTTCCGGATTACCAAAGCTTTCTGAACTGGGCTATTACTAACGCTCCTGTCTTGGTGCTCGGTGGGTGTTTCCTTTCTGTAAACTAAAGGTCTGTTGTGATGCATATCTCCTTATCTCCTATGACTTCCTCTCTACTCTTTCTTTGCTGTCTTATTCTTCCCATGGAATGCAAAGTCTTTAATCCCAGGAAGAATTTTTTTTTTTTGGTTTTACGAGACAGGGTTTCTCTGTATTGTTTTGGAGGCTATCGGTCCAGCCCAGCCTTGAACACACAGAGATCCATCTACCTCTGCCTCCCGAGTGCTGGGATTAAAGGTGTGCTCCACCACCACCCAGCCAGGAAGAAATTTTTTTAAGACAGATCTAATCTGTACTCTTTTTCTTGCACCCTGACAGTGGTGACGACAGACAAGCAAAAATACGTACATCTCACCATCTTCTTTCCTCCTTCTCTACTAGATGGAGGTTAAAACAGAGGACAGCACCATCGTGTTTTCTCCCTGTAGTAACTGCTCTCTTATTTGGGGCATTTCGGTAAGGACAGACAGCTAAGCTTTGCTTGGATCTCTTATCATCTACACCAAAACCATCCAATTGTCTGCATGGCTCGCTTACATGTGCTACTTTTAAGATGGTAATATGTTGTCTCATCCGACAGCCGTTTGAAAGGCATCCTATACTTCATCAAGGTGTGATGAGAATCATACCACATGGGGGAAAATAGTCATCCTCATAGTGTCCCTGAGGACACTCCGTTATCAAATAGGTAAGTTTTGGTTGTATGTCTTAGCACCAATAATAGGGAGGATTGCACTACAACTACAGGAAGAAACACACCATCCCTTACCACAATAGGGGTCATGGCCAGGTCTAAAGATTGCCTCCTCGGATGAACACTTTCACACAGATCATCTTCAACTGCATGTTTTATGACCCATCACGAGGGAACACAATTACTTCTCATACTAAAATGAACGAAAATCTTTTTGCCTCTTTCATTACCCCTACAATAATAGGCCTACCTATTTGAATCTGTGGGTGACTGATTGAGTGACAAACTGTTGTACGGAGTGTTCAAGAAAGATGTGAGCATAGTGTTTATTTACCCAGATATGCTGCAGATGAAAGACCAGAGAAATGATCCCACCCAACTCTAGCTTAGTGAAGCAGCCAGCTCCCTGGGGTTACTCATGGGGTCACTGCAAGGTTCTCCGCAGCTTTGGTGATGACGTTCGAAAGCTACTTCACTGACGTTCTGTGTCCACTGACAGGTGGCTCCACTTGCGTCCCTTATCCTGTAGCGTTCACTATTGCTTACCCAACCTCCAGGAGACACCTGGTAAAACGTAGACCTTACCGAGGGAGCGTCTTCCTTCAGACTTGGGAGTTGTTCCAGCTACCCTGTTCTCATTAGGTTGGGAGGTCAAGTTTCAGTTCGCAGTAAATAACTATGCAAATATAATTCAAAAATGGAGAGGGAGGGACAGAGGGGTGAGCAAGCAGGCCACAGGTTCCTGTAGGAACCGGGGATAAAAGTCACCCTTCACTGGGTGACTGTTGTCGGTTAGGCGATGCGTGAGTTGTTCTTCGTACATATTCATGTTCATCAAATCAAGCCTCACGAGTCTCCCTTGGATACTTATCAGGATGACACAGAGCACATGGCTGTTGGTAACTGAAAAGGTTTAAAAGGTTCATGGAAAAGCTGGACAGATGACCTAGTGGCTATTGGAGCACCTGATAACCCCCAAAGAACACCTAGGTTCAGTTCCCAGCACATACACTGTAGATTACAATTATCGGTAAGCCTGTAACTCTGGTTTCTGAACATCCAGCTCCCTCTTCTGGTCTTCGTGGACACTAGGCACTCATGTGGTACACATAAATACATCCATGCAACATTCAAACATACGTATATACATACATATGTATACACGGACATGCACACACACACACCTTTTTTTTGGAGACAGGATCTCTTCATGTTGCCTGGCTGTCCTGAAACTCTCTGTGTAGACCAATCAGGCCTCAAACTGAAAGAGATTTACCTGCCTCTCCCTCCTGAATGCTGGGATTAAAGGCATGCACCACTATACCTGTACTGTAAATAAACTTTAAAAAAAGTTCACTTAAATTACTTAAGATGTGTAATTAAACTTTAAAATGAAATGTGCTCCTTCTTTGCTTAAACTTATTTGAATGGACTTCAACTAGTCAAAAACAAATATTTTGCTGGGCAGTGATGGTGTACGCCTCTAATCTCAGCACTGGGGAGGCAGAGGCAGGTGGATCTCTGTGAGCTCAAGGCCTGTTTGGTCTACAGAGTGAGTTCCAGGACAGCTACGGCTGTTATACAAAGAAACCCTGTCTCAAAAACAAAAATGCTTGCTAAGAAAATATATAAAAAGAGAAATAATTAAAGTGATAGCACATAGATGGGGCATTTTCTTAGTTATGAATGTCAGAATTAAAGAGTGGCATCAAAATTAGATGGTCACTTTGTGCCAATACAAAAATATCTATGTTGCCATTAAATTCTTCAGTCTGTGGAGAAATAGACTATTTGCATGTATATTATGCAGGGAGAAATTATTCCCATTATCAAGTGCTTATTCACATAAAGAAACACTCGTAGACTTCAGTAAACAATACTCATGAATAAATTTAAGCTTAAATTTATTCTTAATTTTATTTACTTATTAAATAAATTTATTCTTAATTAAACATAAATTTATTTCATTTACCTTCCTATTAAACTTAATAGAAATACAGATTATCACTAAGATAAATTGAAACTGTATTATCTATATCTTTAGCTAGAGATTATTAACAAGAAAATTTGTGTTCATTTTGGGGTAACTTCAAGGAAATCCAATGAGTTAATTTATTTTAATAAATGCATATTGGGTGTAATTATATCTATGGCATGTATGTAGGAACTGAAAGAAAATACCTAAAATAACCCACAAACCCTGATCCTCACTGTAAGCAATATAAGGCACTTGTCTGATAAGGCTTGTTATGGCAAATGTCTGCATAGAGATATATAATATATAACAGAACAGCTGCCAAAAAGACATTAGCTAAGACCTAAGCTTCCTGGGCACACTGATGAAGAAATATAAATGGCAATAAAGACTCGGTCCATACTGAGATCCATGTTTCCCTTTAAAGATGTTGCTAGTTGCACTCTCACCTGAACTCTTGGGGAAGGGTCTGGGCCCTGCCCTATATGAAATGACAGACTATGGACACCCCCATGGAGGGCCTCACCCTCCCTGGGGGAATGAGGGGATAACGGGGGGGGGGTTGGGGGGGAGGGCACGGGAGGAGGGGAGGGAAAGGGAGAGGGACCTGGAACTGACTTGTGAAGCAACCTTGTTTCTTATCTAAATTTAAACTGGAAAATAAAATAAAAATAAATAAATAAATAAATAGTGAAAAAAAAGAAAAATGACAGTAGAGTCTGACAGGGAGGGAGAAATTATTTGAATTCAAAACTATATCCAATGGTATTCAGTCCCTTTTGTGGAGCAGAAATAATGGCCAACAGACCTCGGTTGGAATCAAGGCTTTGTCTTATACTCAATGTGCAACCTTCAGAAAGTTACTGTACAAAGATTTGCTTCCAATATGTTGTGTAATGAAAATAGCTTGGATAAATGCTTAGCTGTCTAGAAAATGGACACCAGAAGAAGGGAAAAAAAAAGATGTTGCTAGTTTTACTTGGCTATTCTAAAGGTCATGATTTGGTAAGGTCAATTTTTAGTTCAAATTTATCAGTAATCATTTTTAACTCTCAATCTGGACTACTCATGGAGCATTCACGTAAATTGTGATCAATGATATCAGGATCTACAAGACAGCTTCCAGTAAATAATCACCCGTATATTCCACTGAACAGACAGACAAGCCAGGAGTAAAGGGAAGCGCAAACCTAACATCAATAGCGCTCACTGAGGCCCCCTGAGACGGGGTCATGGATTGGCTGTTCTAGACACACCGGTGCAGCAAACCTCTGAAAACTCACTTGCCGGTCACAGCTCTGCAGCCGTATCAACCTTACCATAGACCGTGCTTTTCATGGTCAGCACATTCTACAGAGAAGAAGGCCAGAAGCAAAGGGGATCGTATTTCCCACATTCGTTCTGACCATGACTGACTTATCCTCAGCCGAGAAAAATTGCACGAAAGAACACAGAAGGAGCACAAGGTGCCACCCCCAGGGAAACCAGGAGTGCAGAAACTGTGATCCGTCTTCGGCACCCTCTGAGATAATTCTGACTGTCCGGAGTGTACGCGTTAGTATTCGGGCATCTGAGCTGGCCTGTCCTCGGGGTCCTGACAGGACACGCCCTCAGCTGCAGCCACTGAGAGCACCTCCTGTGCACAATCACTAAGTTCCCTTTTAGAAGGGCCCCGCTCACCTCCCTCCTCACCTTCCTCCCTCCCTCCTCCCTCCTCTCTCTGTCTCTCTCCCATTCTCTTTCTCTCCGTGTCTCTGTGTCTCTGTTCCTTTCTCTCTTTCTCTGCCTGTCCCTCTGTCTCCCCTCCCCTTCTCTCTCTCTATCTCTCTTTTCTCTTCTGCTGGTACTGCCCCCAGAGGTCAGTCTCCCCCCTCCCCTTCCCCTAATTAAAAGAAAAAAACTCTCCATGTGAGCTCTGCCGTGTGTCATCTTTCTCTTTTGAACCACTTTTAAAAATCACAAGAATATATACCTTGCAAATGCCCATTCTTGCGCATCCTTGAATGGTCAACTTTTCCAGGAAAGTTTTCCCTTTTCTCTGATATGTTTGTGTGTTGAGATGTTTGATATGGTATGTATGTATCAACAGCAGGACTCTAGATATAAGACCAATGTTATATTCAATAATATGTCTCACATGTGTAGCTTCTAAGCTTGTCATTTTGCTTCCAATTTATATAACCCACCTTGTCCCTAGTGAGGATTGCCTAAGGACCCAGGGGCGAGGGACCTTCAACCACTGTTGCTTTTCCTGAAAACTACAAGAGAAGGGAGTGAAAGCAGGATACAGAGAAAGAAACAGGGCTGGGAGAATTTGACAGAGGTCAGCAGCATGGTTGCACTCTGGGGTCCTCAGAAACAAGCTAGTACCTGGTTACAACTCTTCAGATGTTGAGGCATTTATATATAATGTCAACTGCTAGTTTGGGTTCCTTTCAGACATTAATTGTTCTGTCATGGCTAATCTTCATTATCACTAGGTAGGAGCTAAACTTTAAGAATCGACTTTTGTGATCCTTGAATTCTATTTATTACTTTAGTCTAACATTTAGGAGGTGAAAAAGTCATGAGTAACTTATCACTTTTCGCACGTCTGTAAGACGTACTCGTCAGGTGGAAACCCCCCTGCATTGCAATGACAACCCTAGCAGGCAGGAAAGGGAAGGAGTTACAGGCGTCCGTCAAGTGCTGTCATCAACTCAACATGATTATCCCATTCCACTCAGGCTCCTTGAGAATCATTCAAGCTGGCTAATCACGGGGCTTAGGACGAATTCTGTCTGGGACTGCACTTCCAGGGCCCATTAGCGTCAGAATGGACAACACAGATGTCACAAACCCCGAGTGAAATTTCACATTTTCAGTTCATTGCTGGAGGGAGCACAAATCGGTATGGCTCTCATGGGAATCCCTGTGGCAGATCCTCAAAAAGGTGAAAACTGACATACCACAGATTCTAGCTACAACTCTTAGACGTGCACCATGGATGACATACTTGCTCATCCACGTCCTTTGCTCTCCTAGTCATGGCAGCCAGAAACTGGAGACAGCCTAGATGCCCATTAGCTCATGATTAGACCAATGAGACTGTGGTACATTTATACAATGGAATACTATTCAGCTGTTAAGTAAACTGAAATTCTGAAATTTACAGGTAAATCAATGGAGCTAGAAATAACCATCCTGAGTGAGAATCCCAGGTAACCCAGACTTGGAAACATAAATTGCTCATTTTTTTTAAATACAGATGTTAACTTTAGGCTTCAGATATATGTGTTTCAATCCAAATAGCCACAGAGGTCAGGCATCTAGGAAGGGACCAGTGGGGTGGATCTTCCAAGGAAGGGAAATGCAGTGTAGTGTTACAAAGAGCTAAGCGGGAAAATAGAACAGGAGGTTTAAATGGGGGTGGTGATAGGAGGGAGGGTGGAGAGGGGACTACCAGGAGGAATAACTAATATTAAATGCCTCTTGAAAAGCCATATGGATACCTACCGCTGTACAACTGCACTTTTAGTTTACGCCTTAAAACCAAAGCTTACCCCCTTCCAGGACACTGGTAATTTTCTCTTTCCAGGAAAGACTCAGCAGAAACCACCATCTCACTTGTGGTAGGGAAAACACACAACGTGGTTATGTTCCATGACAGGAAATACTGTGGAATTAAGAGTTGTGGTCACCACAGTCGTGCATTATAGCTATTGCTCAAGTTTTCCAAGGAAAGGCTTAGCTTTGGGTAAAGATGTTTCCTGTTTCATGAATTATTTTCTATAGCTCTCCAGTGTGGGAAGAGTCTGTCAGACCTTAAAAACGAGGAGTTGTAATTATTGAGGTAGGGTGACAGCTCATGGCACCTGGAAAACGTTTAAAATTCTCCGCAATGGGATGAGAATTAGTCCCCTGCAATCATGTCTTCCAGGGTTCCCAATCAACTCACACTATTTTTAGTTCCATTCAAATTGGCTCATCATGAGGCTTGTATGTATGCATTCTGCCCGAGAACAGGCCCAAGGGCCTGTCGTTGTTAGAATTATGGTCTTAGAGTTGTGTATTTAGCTGTGCAAGATGAGGCAGTAAAAGCGAAAGCTATGCTCCACGTCACACTTTTTTCCCCTGTAGAAAATATAACCAATATTCAAAACGCGCCTTGAATAGCCACGCTCTACACGAGAGAGAAAGTGAGGATAGGGTGTGTCACAGGTGACGATCTTAACAAGTTATCTTCCGGAGGACGCAAAAGTACATTAACGAACTCAGTGTTAAGGAAAGTGGCCCGGCTTTGAGGGGACTTATAGTGGAACTCAGGGGAAAAGACGACTAAAAATAGCAAAGTCAATTAAAAGAACTTTCAAGTTGCCTTGGGAAAACCATCAAAACACATGAGTTAGAAAGGGAGTGAGGAGGGTTTGCAGAGTGGAGAGTCAAGAGAGAATGATGTAATTGCATTATAATTGTCAGTATTCAGCCTGCCCTTGGGGTCCTGCCAGGACACGCCCTCAGCTGCAGCCACTAAGAGTACCACCTGTGTACATTCACTATGTTCCCTTTTAAAAGGACCCCGCCCACCTCCCATCCTCTCCCTCTCCCTCTCCTTCTCCCTCTGTCCCCCTCTTTCCTCTTGCCTGCTGCTCCTTTCTCCAGAGGCTGGTCTCCCCGCTTCCCTTTCCCTTTTACGATTCCTTTCCCTAATAACCCTCCCCCCCCACCCCGCTTGAACCCTGTAGCATGGAGCCTTTCTCTCATGCATTGCTTTTCTTAAATTACAACAATAATCTCAAAAAGGGAAGAAATACTTTAAAAACATGATGTAATAAAGTCTTAGTAATAACACAACTTCTCCAGGAAAATGAAGCATTTTCTAGAAGGCATCCTGAATTTTTAAGTAAAAGTATTAGTGATTGGGGGGGGGTGGGGCACATCCATGTCTCAATGTTAATTTTTAGCACTGGTGGAGGCTTGAAGAAATGCAACAGTTTTAGGAAGAATTTAAGGTTTAAAAAGGCTGGTGTGTGTGTGTGTGTGTGTGTGTGTGTATTTCTGTGTATGTGAGCGTGTCTGTTCCCTAGACACCAAGTATATATTAGGTCCTGGGGATAGAATTCAGATCGTCAGGGTTGGCACCAAGCACCATAACCTATCTTCCCAATTCTAGAATTTCCAGTTTGAAGAAAGAAAGGGGCCTAGCTTCCACAGTGTAGCTACTTCTGGCTGTCTTTGGGCCACATCCTAGATTAAAGTATTTAGAGGATGATATAGGAGCTTCTCACAAAGTGTATTTGACAGGCTGCTTCCTTCCTGTCATTTCCCCAGACAGGGGAAATTACTGTAAGAAGGAAACTGCTTATCTCTAACTGGTTACATTCTTGTTCAACTAAATCTTCACATAATGTGATTTACAGAGGATGAACACAACGTTCACGACCTTCAGAATCAATCCACAGGAATTGTCATGCCATTTATTAATTTACTTATGTGTATATATATGTGCATGCCTGTACGAGGGCATGTGCCTGTGAATGCAGGTGTACATGGGCATCAGGGGTGTCGGATCCCCTGGAGCTAGAATTATAGGCAGGTGTGAGCTGCTCCTGTGGGCTCTGGGAACCAAACCCGAGTCCTCTACAATAGTAGCTGTTACACATGCTTCACATCCACACCATTCATTTTTAAATAAACAGTTAACCAGACAAAGTCCTTAACCAAGTCTGTTATTTTGCTAGGGGCTCTGTAGCACAGTATCACGTACTAGTTTGCTTAAATGCTAGACATGTATAGTCTCATGCTGTGTAGTTGTTCATTCCAGATTGCAACATTTCTTTGGGGGTGGACCACAAGGGCATTAAAGGGTCAGGAAACTCGCAAGATTCATGTGGTTCCTCCCCAAGATTATGTAGGCGATTTTTAAAAAAATTGTGGGAGGAAAGGAGAGACTTCCTCAATGTCGCTGCCTGCAAGCTGCAGAGCAGATCCTACTGACAGTCTCTGCAAGCCCTCATTCTTGCTTAGGTGGGTTTGTCCATGGTGGCATTGCCTAAGTTGCCCCAGATTCCTGTAAGTAACCACAATAAACTCGTGCATCCACCAAAGAAGACTGGATACAATATTTTCTTCGTTCTGCCATTGTTCTTCTTTTGTGGGATGAGTACTATAGAAATCGACTCTCCAGAAAAGTCCCATATGTCAAAATAAATTGGTAATGATAGCTGATGTTCCAGAGGAAGATGCTAATACGGTTGCTTCCATTTCAGGACTCGGTGGGTGACCCATTGCAAACACCCCATTCAGCTTCGAAGGGCTTCCTGCAGTCTCTAGTGTGCCCTGATTCCCTGATCTCTTCCCCGAATGCATACCTCTCCCTGTCTGAAGTTTTCTTTTTCCCAGGTGACCTTCTTAGTGAATTAAGCTAGTTGACCAACTTTTTCTTAGCTAGATTATCTACAGAGACACCCTGGGTGTCACTCCTGAGCCGACCTCATGCTTTCAGGCAAGAAAGAGCACACGCACCCCGAGGTCAGGCTCCCACGTGTTTACAGGAGAAATCCAGAGGGCCAGCACCATGGCCTTGTCCCAGAATTCCTCCAGGTGAGCAGTGTTAACCTTAAGGCATCTGGTGATCAATATCACTTTAATGCCCTCACCTGAGGCTCCTTAAAGGGGAGGGTGAGTTCCCCATTCTCTTAATGGCAGGAGACGGAGACAAGAACAAAGTCTTAAACAGACAAGGACAGACTCGAACACACACAGCAAGTGTGTCAGACCTCAGTGTAGTAGATGTTCCTACCTAATGCCCCAGGGGTACCAGACAGACACAAAGGAAAAGACAGAAAAGGAGGAGGTCCCCGTGCTCACCTTCGCGAGGACCAAGGACATGAAACACACAGGGGCCAACTCACCGGACAAGTCCCCGGAGAGGGGGCGCAGGAACGTGCTGCGAGCGTGAAGAGGAGTCCAAAAGGATGCAGACAGAGAAAGCAAAAGTTCACCAAGGTAGGATCCATCTGCGATGCACTCGCAACAAAAGGCAAGGATCAGGGCCCCCAAAAATCAGCCACGGAGATAGATAAAAGAATACACCCTGATTCAAGCGGGGCCGAGATCTATGCCAGCACAGGATCCACAAGTCCCACGTCTAAGCACCAGATGCTGTGGGTGACCCTGCTCGGACACCCCTGGGTGAAGGCGTGAGAAGATGTAGCACCAATGACTCAGGCACCGGGATTCAGTGAGTAGCAGAGCAGACAGCAGACTCGTTCATTGAGGAAGTTAGACCTGACTTTATACCCCCTCCCAAGGTCCCATTGGCTCAGGCGCTGACTCTGGGTGGAGGCAGGCTTGGCTCAGAAGGAAGTGCCTGGTGCGCATGCTCATGCAGGCTGGCCTGCGCACCTGGGCTTGTGTAGGCTGGCCGCAGTTTCTCCTAAGTTGGGTGTCAGAGCATTTAATATTTATGGATGGAAAGAGGACCCAATTCGGCTGAAGATCAATGTCAGTGAGCACACTTCGGCGTGGGGTGGTCTGGAGAAATGGCTCCGACGTTAGCATACACTCTGCTAGTGCAGAGCACCTGCACTGAGACTCACGACCTCCCGTAACTACAGTTCTAGCGGATCTCAAATCCTCGCCTGGCCTCTGTGGACACCCGCCATGCATGTGCATGTGGCCAAGACACTCAGATATATGAAACAAATACTTTTTTTTTTTTTTGGTTTGTTTTGGTTTTCCGAGGCAGGGTTTCTCTGTAGCTTTGCACCCTTTCCTGGAACTCGCTCTGTAGACCAGGCTGGTCTCGAACTCACAGAGATCCTTCTGCTGACAAGGAGAACTGCGCATCAGTCCTTAGCTGCCTTTGTATCCGAGGAAGGGCACAGCGTAGCTGCTTTAGCTAGGAAAAGTGAACTGGGAAGGGACTGCAAGCAGATACCACCCAGCTGCAAGCAGCAGCAACTGCTCTTCCTTGGAAACCTGGACGCTTTCCCTCCTGTTTCGGCTTGCAGCGCCCTCTGCTGATGGTGTAGCAGGGAGCGGCTCTCCAAGCACGGGCACTGTATGTAGCTCTATTTCCGAGGAACACATGGGTTGGAGCAGACATTCTTTGCTGGCATTCTTCTTTACCCTGTGAAAGTCGGAGAAAGTTGCCCAACCAAAACCAAGTTGGGGATGGGAGCAATTTGCGCGGCTTACAATTCCACATCACCGCCCATCACTAAGGAGAGTTGGAGCAGGAATCCAAGCAGGAGCTTGTGCAAAGACCATGGAGGAGTGCTGGGTACCGGTTTGTCCGCATAGCTTGCCCAGCCGGCTTTGTCTTACCATCCAGGGCCACCTGTCCTGCGGTGACCCCGCCCACAGTGAGCTGGCCCCTCCCACATCAGTCATCAATCAAGAAAGTGCCTCGCAGACTTGTTCACAGGCCAATCTGTTGGCAACAGTTCCTCAACTAAGGTTTTCTCTTCTCAGATAACTGCAGCTCTGTGCCAAGTTGACCAACGAAACAAAAGAAGAAACGCCTGAAACAACAAAAGCAAACTAACAAAAAACAGCATTAACCACAAAACAAGCAACCAACTTGCTCACTTGGATAATCAAGAATTCAAGTACCAGGGGCCTGAATGGACAGAAGACACAGATGGTGTCCTCCCGGACACAATCCACCAGCAGCCACCGGAGGGCGCCAACTGAGTACACACATGACCCCCTCCTTGCTTTTGGTTGGGGGCAGGGGGATCAACCAGGATACCATCATACCAAGTGCTGCCCGAGGTTTCTAGGTCCCGGCACAGGAGGAAGGAAAGGCAATAGGCTGTGCCATTACTTGTAGCAGGGACAGGCCATACTCAGTCAAACGTCACCGCGACCCAGCCAAGAGCGCTGGTGCTGGCCAGTAGGCACCATTGTGGTAAGACAGGAGAGGCAGAATGGTTTGTGGGCTGGGGAGAGAGACAGATCTGTCGAGGCAAGGGTGATGGCGAACAGGCCGACATGAATGACCCGCTGGCCACCCAAGACCAAAGAGATGTCTGGGCCTGGGCTATGACCAATGGCCGGGTCCCAGTCCAGGGCTCTGGAGTAGCCGAGGGGGCCTCTGTTGAAGTCTGTGGCTCTTGTGCCGGTGCCTGTGGTCTGGGCCCCCACCTGGGTCCATGTTGGTGTCTGAGGGTTACGCTGCCACAGGAGCCATGCCATTCTGGGTAGCCATGGTGACATCCCAGCCAAGCTACCACAGCCTGGCTCCGTGGCCCATGTTACCACCAAAGGTCACACAGATGCCCAGGGTCTGGGCCACAACCTGTGACCATGTTGGTGTCCAAGGGCTGTGTTGTCACCAGGGCCAAGCCAATTTGGGTGACCAGTGCTGTTAACTGGGGCCATGGTATTGTCTGGGCCAAGGCCCATCTCTGTGTCCATGGCCCTGCAGTAGCCAATTCTGAGTTGATGCCCAGGGGTTCCTGCTGCTGTGGAGTGCCAAGGGGATGGCAGGGATCTGGTCAGTCACCTAAGACCATGCCAGTGTCCAAGGACCATACTGGTCGGAGTGGCCAGTGCTACCACCCGGAGCTATGGAGACATCCAGGCACAGACGGATGCCTAGAGCCATGTCTGGGTCCAGGGTCCTGTGGGGGGCGGGGTCTGGGATGGTGTCTGTGAGTATCACCACTCAGGGCTTTGTGGATGCCCATGTTGGTGTGTGTGTGTGTGTGTGTGTGTGTGTGTGTGTGTGTGTGTGTGTTACTACTATGGCCATGATGATCTGGGTTAGGGTTGCCTGTGCACAGTGGTGGTACAAGCTACTGCCCTAAGTAGTTTTATAATACATTATTAACCCATATCTGTTTTGTCGTATTTCATAATGGGTTGGATTTTGCTAGCTGTCCAAATACTAACCACTGTGAAATATATCTTCTTATGAAATAGTTGAAACATTTATGATTCATTTGTAGCATATTAGGATCATTCATAATGATGTCATTTGTGCTACCAAATTTAAATGGAGCTAGTTTTGGTGATTGGGCTTGAGTTTGACCTCTCATCTCATCACACACAATTACTACAGCATCTGTGAATAACACATGATAAAGATGATTTGTTTGAATTCTCTGCCTCATGTTGATTCTGGGGAACAATTTTCCTTTACCTTTCTAAAGTGGAAGGTTACAAAATGGCAGTGCTTTTTGTTGTTATTATTGTTGCTGTTTGGCTTGAGAAATCAAAGGAACAAGTTCAAGGAATAAGTAGCATTTTCTGGCTGTGATAGAATAAGTAATTGTGTTCTTTTATGAAAAGTTCAGCATTCTCCATTAATTAGACGACCTTCGTGTAGTTCTACAAAGTATCTACCTCATAGAAATTTATCTAGATGTTCAAAAGCTCCCGTGTGTGTAAATACATTCCAGACATGTACAATACACACGGGAGCTTTTGAACATCTAGATTAATTTCTATGAGGCAGATACTTGTAGAAAAGCCATTATTGAACTTCGTTGTTTAATGAAGAGCTCCACCTGGTGGTTGAATACAACTACTGAAAATAAAACCATTTCACCCTAAACACAGAAAAGAATCACAGTTTCAACACCCCAAAGGTAGTCAAACGGTCTCTTTTGAGAGCTCCTCCTGATAAGTGGCCGTGTTTATTGATTTTCTTGCTTTAAATATGGGTCGCTTTAAAAATACAGACCTCTGTGACCATAACAAATGCCACGCTGTCGTGTGAGTGTGTGTGTGTGCGTGAGTGTGTGTGTATGTACTTGTTCTCTTTAAGAGCTTATCACTGGAAAGGTCACTAGTGTGATTCTAACACTGTGATCTTTAAAAGGGAAATTCAAAGAACACTTGAAATATTTGCCCTTTTAAGGCATTGTAATTTACTAACGAAAATTATTACACGTTTCTTTTCACATAGTCTCACTTGTAAGGACATCTATCCCAGGCATTTAATTTAAAAGTGTCTTTCGTCATAACACACCATCAGAATTCAGAGTCCTTTGGAGAAGGACATGTACTTGTTGCTCTGCGACTATGATCGTTTGCAGCAGTGGTTTGCAACCTTCCTAATGCTTTGACCCTCAATCTTTTTTTTTTTTTTTTTTTTTTTTTTTTTTTTGGTTTTTCGAGACAAGGTTTCTCTGTGGCTTTGGAGGCTGTCCTGGAACTCACTCTGTAGACCAGGCTGGCCTCGAACTCACAGAGATCCGCCTGCCTCTGCCTCCCGAGTGCTGGGATTAAAGGCGTGAGCCACCATCGCCCGGTGACCCTCAATCTTTTATGGTGACCTCCAACCATGAAAGTATTTTTGTTGCTCCATCATCACTGCAGCTTGCTACTGTTACGGATCGTAACGTAAATAGCTGTGTTTTCCCAGTGGTCTTCGGCCATCCCAGCGAAAGACTGGGACTTTGAGACCCACAGGTTGAGAGCAGCTGAGTTAGAGCCAGCATTGAGCTTCTATGGAAGCTTTTGATTCAGAATACAGCGCTGCTGCCCTCTTGTGGTTCCCAAAGCACACTGCCCCTGGTTACGATAGCCCTGGAGGAGAAAGTTTTGCTACTTTAAGAAGAAAACTGAATGTGCGCTGTTTCACGTTTGTCTACAGAAATGCAGGCAACCACCAGAGACGAGGATCGGAATTGTTAGTTAATTTGATAATAGGGTTAGTAGTACAAAGACATGAGTGTATTTGAACTTTCCATTTGTACTCAGCATACACACACACACATACACGCACGCACGCACACACGCACACACGTACGCACGCACAGAGGTGCGTGCACCCCTTCTTACGTAACTTTTAGCATCTTCTACTAATCTTTTGCAAGGGTACAAGTTAACACCTTTCAGCTAATACGGCCACAGTTGGTTTTGTTCTCATTCTTAATATCTTAGAGAATAAACGGCGTCTAAACTGCTCTGAAAAAAATCCCCTTCCTCCCTCTGACTCCCGCTTCATCCTGGGATGAGTTCCGGAGCCCTTTCCAAGGTGCAGGACATGCATTTACCTCGCTGAAATGTCCTGGCCCTCGCCATTGTGGCACTGAATGGAAAACACGCTTTTGATGCATGTTCCAAACGCAGAAGCCAAGCGCTTCGTCTACAGTTGGCTGGGACCCTCTCTGTTGCTGGGAATGAATGGTTGGCGTTTTTCAGATACCTCCCTGCAAAGACAGCTAATTCTCCGGGAGCAGCCCTGGCTCCCTGTTTACATCTCTCACCTTGGATCAGGAGTGCTATGGTGAATTAAAGGGAAACAAGACAGAAACAAAGGAGTGATGTAGCCCCGGCTTTAAGCTACAGGCACCGTAGGGCAAGAGTTTTTGTTTCCATTGAGAAGTCTTCCTGGCCATCCTCTGTCTACAAGAGCCCACCATGTACCTCCGTTTTTAAAGCAGGGCTGTGCTGTTATTGCAGAGGAGGGACTAAAACAATAAGCTGTGCTCTTCGCTCACCACTCGTTTGGTTTCAGAGGAGGCGAGCAATGGAGACAGCAAAAATAAAAAATGACGTCTGTTATAGGGATGTGAGGCATCATCTAGCATCTTCTGTAAGCTTGAGTTGCGCTTCGGTTGCCGTGCAGATGTGGGCTCGTGTGCAATGAGCTCCATGCACTGCGTCTGCAAGCTCCGGCTGCCGTACATCTTAACATTTGGTATTGTTTTTTAAGCGATTGGAACAGGCTGCAAGGGACTCTTTTTTTTTTTTTTTTGTTTTTTTTGGTTTTACGTGACAGGGTTTCTCTGTATTGTTTTGGAGGCTGTCGGTCCAGCCTGGCCTCGAACTCACAGAGATCTGCCTGCCTCTGCCTCCTGAGTGCTGGGATTAAAGGCATGCGCCACCACCGCCCGGCTCGCAAGGGACTCTTTGCTACGGTTTCTTTTCCTGTTTCTCCAATGGCGATGGATAATGGCGCTAAATATCTTTCAATATACGTGTTTCCTTTCTGAATAGCTTACTCGAAAGATCTATCTCACTTTTCAGTGTGTGTGTGTGTGTGTGTGTGTGTGTATGTGTGTGTGTGTGTGTGTGCATCTGCACACATGGCGCAGGGGCCCTCAGAGTCCAGATAGTGGTACTGGATTTTCTGGAGCAGCAGTTGCAGGTGGGTGGGTGTAGGCTACCTAGAGCAGCTGCTGGGAACTGACTTAGACCTTCTGCCAGAGCTGTGTGAGCTCATAACCACTGAGCCAGCTCTCCAAATCCCTGGATATCTCCTTCGATGAAGCTGGTCTGTTCTCATAATCTGCCCACATGGGAAAGAGATTTTTTTCCTCAGTGCTGAGTTTAAGGGATTTACAAATATTTTCTTCTAGTTTGTGATTTGCTATGTTTACATGGTGCTTGCAAATAACCCCATTTTTTATTTAATAACATCTAATTTGTTCATGAAGTCCATTCATCATTTTTTCTTATACATCCTATTTTGGTTTCATAGTTAAAACTGTTTGCCTATTCTGAATCATAAAAGTTTTCTCTTGCATTCTCTTATAAGATATTTATAGCTTCAAGTATTTTATTTAGCTGTGGAATCCATTTGGAGTACATTTGGTAATGGAGTGACGTCCTTGTTTTGTTTTTCACAATTGTATGCACGGTTATCCAATCTTTCAGCTTTACTTGTTGAAAACAACTCCCTTTCTCACAGTGATTTCCATGGCGTCAAACGGGAAAGCCAACGTGCATGGTTGAGATGGAATTATATGAATATTACGAGAGATTTTAAGAGTTCAAATAATTTGTACTTTGATTTGGTCTGCACACGTATTTTCAGAAACTTACACCTCAATAAGAAATAATGCAACTCATTTATGTTGCTTCCAAGTAACTTATTATTTCATAAATTCATCTGAAAAAAATCTTAACTACAAAATAGGGATTTCACCCATGAGCTGCATTTGTTTGTTTGTTTGTTTTAGTGTGTTTAATTTCTCAAGGTCTGTAATAAAAAAAATACCTTGTGCTCTTGTTGTTCTGTAGAAGTGACCAGTGGCGTAGCTGTTCCGCCTACATCAATGGTCCTCTTACGTGCCTACAACAGGAAGTGAAGGCGAGCCAAAGCCCAGTTTTTAAGCATATCGTTAAATGCACTTCTCAAGGTGCCCCCTTGTGGTTGCCTGGAGTACCGCTTTCTGATCTGTCTAAAGGGGCTTGTCTTTTCCAGTGAGCAAACCAAGGTTTGGCAAAATCTCAAGAGTTCCTAAGACATTGCACAGGGACTGAGCTGCGTTTGGAGTCAATGCTCAGAGAGTAAAAGGGCAGCTGTGACTTTAGCTGTACGAGTGTCACTCCCTCTTCTCAAGGTCTTATGCTGCTGAAGCCACACTGGAAATGCTATTTGAACTCTTTTCAGCAAAACCTCATGAGTTCCTGGCAAATGTGACAACGGGCACAGACGACTTTAACAGAAAAAGAGACATTTTTTTTTGTGTGTGTTGGGGGAAAGCTCTGCTGCTGGAAAAAGCCATTTGAGGACTGCTCTGCGTTTTGTTTTGCTTTAACTTCTCTTATATTTATCGTTCATGGTCTCTCTCTTCCCTGTCCACTATTAAACTGTCCATTCTGTCCATTTGGATGCTGACCTTCTTATCCTCACCTCCATAACCTATTTTTTTTTCCGAGACTGGGTTTCTCTGTATTGTTTTGGAGGTTGTCCTGGACTTGCTCTGTAGCCCAGGCTGGCCTCGAACTCACAGAGATCCGCCTGCCTTTGCCTCCTGAGTGCTGGGATTAAAGGCATGCACCACCAACACCCGGCTCACCTCCGTAATCTGTATAATTGAGGATGCTGGGCTCATCATGAAGCTGAGTACTCAAAGGCCAGACCTCAGTGCATATCTACAATGAATCTCCAGCAATCAAGGAAGAACCTTCTATAATCTGGAGTGATACAACAGTGCCTGCCACAGTTTCCTTTAATGATAAAATGCATTGCTTCAGAGTTCATCTTAAAACAGTAAGATTGGAACGCATACATCACTTGTTTTCAGTAATCCGAATATGCTTTCACCATTTTTTTTTGTAGGGAGAACAGCCTTTGGGGAATTGTATTTGATGTTATCTGCTACAACTGCATTATTTGATCGGATAGCCTTGGCAAGGATGAAAATCTCTGGGGTTTCTCAGGGGTTAGCCTGGGGTAAACAGGGCTTCGGTGACCCAGGCATGGTGGCACACGTCTTTAATCCCAGCACTCTGGAGGCAGAGGCAGGCAGATCTCTGTGAGCTCAAGGCTAGCCTGATCCACAGAGAGAGTTCCAGGACAGCCAGAGCTACACAAAGAAACCCTGTCTCGAAAAACCAAACCAAAACAAACAAAAACCAATGCTACAGTGTGGCATAGTGGCTGTGACAGGCGCAGACTGCTGGGTATGTCCCTGTTGGCTCCTGAAGACTCTGCCCCAGGTGAAGGCTACTGAGCTCATGGCTCAGTGTAACCTTTGAAATGGGAGGGACTTCCTGGGGCTTGGATATCAGGGGTTCCTCCTGCTCTGAGAGGCTTGCTCACACAGACCCTTGTACGGCTGGCTTTTCCAGGATTGGGTTTAGGTCCATCGGGTTTGGGCCCATTTCTCGTTGTTCCCAGAAGCTTGTCTGAAGGATTCTGAGAGTCTGGATCGTGGCTGGATTGTACGGAGTCAGTGGAGGACACACTTCATTGTGGTCTCAAGATTTTTAAATAAATAGTACTATCTCATTGTGGTCTTAATTTATGTTTCCCTGATGACTAGGGAACATTGGATAGATCTCCTCAGACTGAATATGGTTATGTTAAAAAGTATAAACATTTACATTTTAGCTCTTCTGGTTGTTCATGAAATATTTCGCACCCCTGAAAAGCTCTTAGTACCCAAGAAGTATGTAGTCGGAGCCTCCAATGGGGTAACTCACCTGTCGTTTTGGATGGGCTCCCTTGTAGAGACTGGTACCTGTTGTGGGTAACCCAGCTCGGACACCCCTTGGTGCAACACCAACGACTCAGGCACTGGCAGTCAGTGAGTAGCAGAGCAGGCTGCAGATTCGTTTATTAAGGAAGTTAGACCTGACTTTATACCCCCTCCCTGGGTCCCATTGGCTCAGGCGCTGTGTGTCCTTTCCTCATTGGTGTCTCTGGGTCAGGTGTCTCTGTGTCTGCATCTCTGGGGTAGAGGCAGGCTTGGCTCAGGGAGGAAGTGCCTGCTGCGCATGCTCATGCAGGCGGGCCTGGGCACCGGGCGGGGCGACTGCGGCTCAGATAGGCTGGCCCCAGTTTCTCCTACGGGTAGTCACACAGTCACCTGACTGCCGTCTCCGTGAGCTGCCAGCCATCCCGGATCCTACTGTTGTCCCAGCTAGGTATAGCTGCTTCAGCCCACAAGCTCTAGTCTGTTTCCCCTTCTCTGTCTTGTTATAAAGGTGGGCACTGTCTCTGTTCCCCTCTCATGACAGTCACTGAAGTCTTCAAGGAAAACTGAAAGGCTATGTTTGAAACACAGAAAGAAGACCCTGATGTCAGCCCACACACCCATGAACACCTAATTTTTTTGACAAAGAAGCTAAAAATATACAATGGAAAACAGAAAATATACTCAACAAACGGTGCTGGTACAACTGGCTGTCAGCATGTAGAAGATGCAGATAGATCCACATCTATCGCCGTGCACAAAACCCAAGTCCAAATGGATTGAAGACCTCAACATAAATCCAACCACACTGAAGCTCCTAGAAGAGAAAGTGGGAAATACATTTGAACGCACAGGCACAGGAGGCCACTTACTAAGTGTAACACCAGTAGCACAGACTCTGAGAGCAATAGTTAATACAGGGGCCCTCCTGAAACCGAGAAGCTTCTGTAAAGCAAAGAACATGGTCAACATAGCATCCATTTTTTTGTCTTACACTTTCTGATGATCATCCAAAGATAGTACGTGTGTATATGTGTGTGCATGCATGCTTGTGTGAATGCATGTGTGTGTGCACTCTTGAGTGTACGTGCATGTGTGTGTGTATGTTTGTGTATGTGTGTGTGTGTGTGTGTGTGTGTGTGTGTGTGTTCCTCCTTGTTTGGTAGATAGACATCAAGTGTCTAATTTGAGTTTGTTTATCTGACTCACTTTTCATGTAAGTTACTGTCTCTCCCAGACGGTTCCCATACCTGTTACAAAGGGAAATCATTAGCTTGACAATATCTAGAATCACACAGAAGAAAAACCACTGGGCGTGTTTCCTGAGATAACATTTCCATCATGTCAATTGGGTAAGAAGGCAAGCAGCCTCTTGAACTGTGCGGGACACCATTCCAGGTGCTGATTAAAATGGAGAAATTGCGCCCAGCACAGTGTTCAGTATCCATGTCCCCGGATACTCTGTCACCCGCCACTTGAAGCCTGAAGTCGCTGTGGCCCTGACTCCCTGCTATGAAGGACCACTGGGACTCGAGCCTCAGGAAACCCTTCCTTCCTTAAGAGCCATTTGCTGGTTATTTTGTCACAACAGTGAGAAAACTAACTAAAACACCCCAATGATGTGAATTTTTCTAGGCATCCACTGGTACTTCAGAACTCAGAATCTGAAGCCCTCTGTCTTTTCAGATTGGTAGAGATTAGCCCAGACCTACTTTCCTGTGGGTGAGACTTTTACAAAAAGAGTCTTAAGATGTTGAGGATACGAGATGTGAAGGGGCCAAAGGCTGCGCGGCGTGGTGAATATAGAAATCCTTAGAAGAAAGCAGAGACAACTTGCCGGCACTCACATCAAGACGGACGTGCGTTCTGACGTCCCCTCTGCCTCTCCGGCGGGCGCCTCAGCCCTTCCTGGCATCATGGAATTCAGAAAGGCCCACAAGGGCTCGCTGCGTGCCTTACACGGTAAGTTAGGCGCGCACTTTTATAACTCGGTGATTATTTCGCGTGCAGTACCTCAAGGGCTCAGAGATCAAAGGGTAAACCCCTTAGCTTGATACCAGCTCTGCTCCCGGTTCAGCCGAGCTAAGTTGCTTTTAAATTCCTTACTTCTCTATTGTCACAGGACTGCAAATCCTCCCCAGGGGCCAGGTGCAGGGCAAGCTGACCTCAGCTGTACCTTGAGCTACGCTCCAGAGCCGGCTTGCTGAGGTCACCTTTAACCCCGGCTCCCACACAATCACTGGCGGCTCTCCCAGAGAGTCGACGGAACCGGCTCTAGTTAGATTTTTTTTTTTTCATTTAAAATTTGGCACCGCCTGAAGCCATCCCCACTGCTTCCAACATTCTTGCCATTATATTAAAAAGAGCAAAATTTTGCTGCTGCATACATACTGCCCAGCAAATCCAGCTGAAATTGGCCACTGCCAAATGAGCAGTTTCAATGCAAGGCCACAGCCTTTAAATAGCTCCTGCTCCTGAGGATTTTATGCTCTCTAGAGAAAAAAAAAAGTGTCCAAAAAAAAAAAAAAAAAAAAAAGAAAAGAAAAAAAAAAAGAAAACACAACCCAAAACCCTTCTTTTAATTTGATAAAGTCTCAGTTTGACGGATTGGCCATGGGCCATTAAAGAAACGAAATGGTTGTCCTTGTCTCTCTCAATTTTCGGACTGCTCCATCTGCATAATTCTTAAAGGGGAAGTGTCTTAACCCTCCCCCGGGCTTGGCATCTCTCGTGACAGCAGGAGTTTGCCTTTCCTTGGGATTTTGCCTCAGTCCATTCAATCCATCCTTAGAGAATCTTTCTCCACACCTAAAATGTTTATGTCCGGGCTCCTGGGGAGGAAGAGCTGATTCTCAGAGACCAGAGGAAAGAAAGAGTCGAAGACTGAGTTATTTTCCTCGGGTCTCCGCACTGGGTCATGACCTGCGTGTGGGACTTCTATTTGGTTTCTTTTACTTACTACTTACTTCATAGTGCTGCGGAGATACTCATACAGCTTAGTTTTTGGTTTTGTTTTGTTTTTTCCCCCGCATTTCATTGGTGTCCTGCCCACCACGGCATCTTGAACATAAACCTTTCTAGAGGATTGCTTAGATAGCATGTAGTGTTGCAAGACCGTTAAATAGCTCAGAGAAATCTTCATCACTTAAGCAGTGTTTGTGTAAACAAGCTGGGAGTTTTGTAGCTGTTCATATCTTCCTAAAATGTGTTCAGAGAACCCATCGTGACTGCCTGGGATTCTACTTTGCTCGTAACTTGAGTACCGTGGGTTTTAGTTCACTCTGCTTTGCAACCTCGGGGACACCAAACATGTAAGAATGGGTCTCGGCCATACCACACTGAATGTGAGGGGCCTAGGAAGCTAAGCAGGTTCAGGCATGGTTAACACTTGGATGGGGGAACAGATGGTACTTCCACACCCCAAAAAGAGGCACACTGAGTCCTAAGAGCTACTACACTTTGAAGTTTGGACTTTGACATTTTCCCTGTTGGAGGGATGTGAAGAGTGACACTCTGTCTTCATGCTGGTGGTGGCTACAAGGTCAGCTTCTGGCCAGCCACATAATCATGAAAGGAAACAACTGCTACTTTGCCATGAACTCTGTTTATTCGGTTAGGTGTGTGGCACGTATCTCTTGCTTAATTTCATTTCTTAACGCTTGGGTCATATATGAGTATGTCATAATTTGAGACGCTGCTAAGGATTCTCTCACCACTGATAGGGTATGACATCTACAAGGCTAAAATGCTCAGGGAAACCTTCAATCTTGCTGAGGCTACTTCGGCCCATCAGATTTAGTTGAACTGTGGGAGATAGATGGATGACCTTTAACCTCTACTCGTAAAGCATTATTTGAAGACACTTATTTCTCCCCAGACCATCATATCATCCTAAATCAACACTATTTCAGTTGACTATCATTTCCAAGTCTCCCCCTCCCATTTCCTGTTTGCTGTATTCCTTCTCGAACTTTCTCGTACGCTTTACCTGCTTTCTTTCTTAGAAGACTGTTTCTTGGCTCTAGTGGGCTTAGCACAAAATAGGCTCAAGAAAGACGCCGTGCTACAGAGCTCAGGTGGAGATTTTTTGTTTTGCTTTGTTTTTATCAGAGGAAAAGGAATGGGAAAAGGGGAGGGGAGATGGGAGATGTATACAGGGGCAGCAGAAGAGAAAGGAGGGGGGAGGAGAGGTAGACAGAGAGACAGGCAGAGAAGGAGGTGGGGGGAGGTTGGCAGGGCCCTTTTAAAGGGGAATAAAAGGTAACACAGTGAATATGCAAAGGCGGTGCTCTTCGTGGCTGCAGCTGAGGGTGTGTCCTGTCAGAACCCTAAGGGCAGGCCAGTGCACATGCCTGAATACTAACAGACCACCAACTATGAGGCTCAGGGGGGATGTCAAGAAAGAGGGTAGAAAGAACATGAGAAACTGAAAACAGGGAGAAGGACTGTAAATGCTGTCTTCTCAACTGGACATATCTTCTTCATCCTGATCTCACTGAAGCTGTGATTGCCTGCCAGTAAATCACGGAACAGGAACATGCTAAACTGCCCGGTTACTACTGGGTTATGGGAACAGGGCAGTCACTGTCTTCACTTGGGCTCCACAAATGAGACCACTACACCCAGTGAAAAGTTCCAAACCCACAGACACACAGGCAGCCCCACTGGTTCACAAGACAAAGCAGAAAAGACGTAAGCATGAGACAGGGATTTGCGAAGAGGAGTATGATTAACAAGAGGTGGGAGGGCCGGGCGTTGGTGGCGCACGCCTTTAATCCCAGCACCCGGGAGGCAGAGTCAGGCGGATCTCTGTGAGTTCGAGGCCAGCCTGGTCTACCGAGCAAGTTCCAGGACAGCCTCCAAAACAATACAGAGAAACCCTGTCGGGAAATCCCTCCCCCAAAATAAAAAAGGTGGGAGGGTGGCAAGAGAGGGTGGTGGTGAGAATAACCAGAGTGCATTATGTAAGTGTATGGGATTAAACAAAAAAGAAAATTAGTAAAAGTTCTAGAAAAATGAAACAAAAAGTTATGATGGCTATGCTCATTGGTATAAGCTCATTGTTATCAATTATATAACTTAAACCCCATGATTTATTAACAAGTAGATGTATTATGGTCAATAAAATATAAAAGCAATTCACTCTTTAAGACGTAATTTTACTTCTACAAGTAAAACTAAAGAAGCGTTGTCCATCTTTTTCTTTAAACTACTCAGATTGTCCAAAGGATAAGTCACTTAACTGGCCCCTTAATGACTAATATTTAAACTGCTTAAGAATTATCTATTATAGACTATGATGCAGTAAGTAGGTTTAACATATATGTCATTTTACATACAGATACAGTCATCAGACATTTAAATCATAACTTTCATCAGAAAATTCAGGAAAAGATCAAAGTGCCACACCATTAACGAAAGGATGGTTTGCAGCCAACAGAAAACAGAGAAGGTGGTGATCCTGTTTTGGTCTAAACAGTAAGAGGCAAATGGAATTATTTGCATGTTTGTACTTGACTTTATATTACCTAGATGATTCAGTTACTCTCAAACATAAAATAATTCCTAGAGAGTCTTCATTCTGGTCCTGATGAGGTAAGCTTATATAATGAACCAGCCTTTTGCCAAAAACAACTAGAAAATTGAAACAAGTGTCGGGACCCATAAAGATGGCTCTACTTCATCTTGGCTCAAGGTCAGAGAGTTCAAAATTGTCCATAGTAAATCATAAGGCCTAAAAGTCTAAGGTGTGGCTACAGTAGTATTGTTTGATCTTGGCCTTGGGTGTCTTATCTAAATAACAACAGACTTGGTATGTCTATGACATTTTGAAAATAATAAAATTCCAGCACTTCCCGTATTAGTTATTTACTGATGATTCGATATAAATATATCTTAAGTAAATTGATTAATAAAATAAATTTTCATATAGGTATATGAATTTGCTGTATGGTAAAGGAAAAAAATGTAAAGTAATGAGAAAGGGACACAATAATAAATGATATTAGGAAATGCAGCTAGATAGTAATAAAACCCCAGCAAGGTCTTTAATTTCATGGTTGAAAATATAAAACTACAATAAAATATTGAGGAGGCTAAGCAACTTGCTGAAGATCCCACAGTTAATGAGAATTCTAGCTGGAAATTAAATTGCTATAACATGTAGGATAAAAATATATAAGAAAAATGTTATTAATTTCATAAAGGCTATTAAATATACATAGAGAACACACACACGGAACAATTTTGTATGTGTGTGCACACGCACGTGTGTGTGTGTGTGTGTGTGTGTGTGTGTGTGTGTGTGTGTGTAAGTAACTATTAGCCAGAGCCAATGCTACAGTAGTGGACAATTCTAATTCTCCATGCTGGATGAAGAAACACATTGTCTTCGTGTCCTTTTCTGTATTTTCTATAATAGGGTTTTGCTTTCTAGTCAGAAAAACAAACACTTCTCAAATGTGCTTGGACCTTTTAAATAGAAGAGTCTAAAAGTTGCTTGTATCTCTATACATGTATCTCTGTGTTTTCTTGGAACCGGTGATCTCAAAAGTCAGAGAAAGCCTGACCACAGACTTCATGGTAAATGCTTGCTACAAGATCGCACTTTGGGAGAAAACCTCCAGCGCTTGGCTGCTTTCACTCCAGTCTGTTTCCCTCTGTACCTCCTCTGCCTCCATTTTTCACCTCCATTGCAGTGACTCCGGAACAAAGGCGCCTACAACTTCCTTATTTTTCCTTATATTCTCCTGGGAAATACTATTATTCTGAAGACATTGATGACTTAACATCAAGATCTCTGTTCCCAGGCTAGGAGAGCAAAGACTGGTGGGTTTCCAGACCATTTCCCATAGCTTTTCAAAGATCAATAATGTCTCTCAAAGGGAGGCTCTGGCTTCTACCTTAATGCTGACCCCTCATAGTCCAGGGGTCAAAATTTAACCTGGAATATCTATCTATCTATCTATCTATCTATCTATCTATCTATCTATCTATCTATCTATTTATTTGGTTTTACAAGACAGGGTTTCTCTGTATTATTTTGGAGGCTGTCGGTCCAGCCCAGCTTCGAACTCACAGAGATCCGCCTAATTCTGCCTCCCGAGTGCTGGGATTAAAGGCGTGCGCCACCACCGCCCGGCTTAACCTGGAATATCTATAAGAGGCAAAATATGGACAATTAATCATGAAGAACTTCAGGCTAGATTAAAATTCTTAAACTGTATGCGTGTGCATGTGTATGCATGTATGTGTGTGTATGTTTGTGTGTATTTGAGTGTATATGTGTATGTGTATGGTGTGTGTGTATATGTGTGTGAATGTATATATGTGTATATATATATATACATGTATATATATATATAGTGTGTGTGTGTTCTACATACTTACGTGATTGTCAACTAGATCACAGGACAGATGTCAACTTGGAAAAAAAAACGAAGAAATCACACTGCAAGAAAGTCTCCTCCTTGCTGAGCCTTCACAAATCCATTACTCTGAGAGAAAACGCAGACTTAGACAGGTTCAGAATGAGGGAATAGCTGCTCAACTCGAGTCTACACGGACTTGGGACACATATATGTGGCCAATAGAAAGACTCTTGGTTTTTTTTTGCATTTCCATAGTGGTTATTTCATGTTTCTATGGTTGGTTTATGTGTGTAGCCTAGTGGTCAGTCAAACCTCATGTAAAATGAATGAAGCCAGATAGCCCTATATCATAATAAAATGTGGGCATTAAAGAAAATAAAGAAAAAGGAAATTCATACCACATATTTAGGCATAATGCTAATGCTGCTGTCAACTCAGTAGTATAATTCTCACCTCAAAGGGAATGAGAAACAGCTTATTCTGGAGCCAAATATGAGATCAGGAAGAATTCAGGCTGCCTCAACTTCCATGTTTCAACCTGGTGACTGTTTCATGAAGTTTTTGTAGCAGCATAATAAAGACAGTCATAAACCTGGGCACTTTCCAGATACACCGTTGGGTCCATCAGACGGAGAAGCGTGGGAACAGCCAAGTGTCCACATCTCCGCCACCAGCCACAGATGCTGCCTGGGGGCCTTCTTAACCATTTGGCTGTGGGACGCTTATGGTTTTTATGCACACACCAACGGGTCACCTAATGGTCTCAACGGTGTCAGGTCACCTAAAGAGGTAGATAATAAACGGCTATGAAGGGGTTAAAGATGCCCCAAGATGAATGGTAATTATGCTGTGGACTTGTAACAGTCTAACCTCTCCCCGGTCACGGAAGCCCTAGCCTGTCAATTAGCCAATTAGCCAAGAAGGGTCAGTGTAATGGGCTTCTTTCTAGAAGTTCCTCTTTTCCCCACCATGGGCCACATTAGGATGAGAAACGTACCTCACTGACTGCGAACACACATACCGGTCATCGGATACAACAGTGAGGGCAGAAACTCACCCAGAAAGGCCGTTTGTCAGCCCGTTCTGAGGATTATGAGACAACACGGAGAGACACTAACAGTTAATAAAAGGTAACAGACAGCAAAGCAGCCCACAGAGGAACTTAATGCCACTCATTGTCTCTCAGCCGTTCTCCAGACCCATTGTCTGACTTCAGATATGTATGTGTCTCGACGAAGAGCAGGGACTCCCAAGTCACTGCTAACCAGTCTTGAATAATTAACAGGGCAGACACAGCTTAGATCCCAGTCAACGGTTTTGCCTGCTTTTACGTCAAATGTTAATTGCAAGCGTTCCGGGCCTCGCTAGTTAATTGAATTGGTAGTGGGAGGGGGATTTAATATAGACTTTAAATTGACTGACCACATGCTGTGCCGGAGGGATGAGTCTCTGCTCTCTGGGGACGGTGAGTTGTCCTGAACCAGCGACATGTTTCCTTAGCCCCAGTGCACTGAGAGCCTCGTAAGACCACAAGACCCTGGAACAGCTTGAGAACTCGACACCTAGCCGTGGCCTCCTCACATTGGTCATTGTTTGGCAACCTAAGGCTTAGTTAGAACCCTATGCCTGTCATCTCTGGACCAACTCATAGAAAAATGCACACAGGGGAGTGTTTTGCAGTAGGAACGGGGGTGGCTTCATAACCACATTATGTAGCCACTGTAGACTGGCTAGCTTTCTAAGACAGGCAGACACTTAACCATATTAAATACTTCTTGAGAGTCTCAGTTTCCTGTTTGGTGCACTTGAGATATCATGGATTTCTGCTTGTACCACGATATTAAAAAAAAATTAAAGAATGGTCCCAGTTTCAAATACTCTCTTTGTGCACACGTTTCATCAGTGTGGGAATATATTAGCTAATACTCTTACATCTTTAATAGGTTTTTAAGAGTCTTACGTGTAAGCCTCCTAAGAACCTGATGAGATAGGCGATGCTATTCTCATCATTTGTAAGATGAAGAGAGACGACACGGGAAGGTAACTGTGGGTCTATTTTTAGAATACAGGCTAATTCCTTTGTTCTCCCTCTCAATGTCTGTGCAGATACAGGGCGAAGGACATTCCAAACAGGTACCGACAGGCGAAAAACCAATCTTGGGAAAAGGATGGTGCGTTTCAGAAGCTGAATGGACCCGTGTGGCTGGTGTGTTACATGAGCAGGGATTGGAAAGTATGCAGGCCGGTGTAACTGGAAGGACGCTGGAGGTCACATAATGCGGGACTTTACAAATTGTGATAAGGAATTTGGGCGCTGTTCTTAGAGAAACAGGAAGCCACTACCAGATCAGCTTTCAAAGGTCATTCATAATTATGTGGGCAATGAGGCAGCTGCTTCTTTTTGCAAATATGTTTTGATGAAAACCTAGCCACCTATGCTTGCTTATGTATCTTCTATAGTTTTGTTTTGTTTTTTTTTATGCCATCATGACAGTAGAGGAGAAATGCAAATAGGAGACCTTCACCCTGGTGAGCAAAGGGGTCAAGACTGGGCTGGTTTCCCCCACAGAAACAGCTGACCTGCACAAGAGGGAGCGCTTGGACCCAGACTGATGGCTGGGAGGACAGCATGGAACTGATCCAGACCCCCTGAATGTGGGTGTCAATGAGGATGACTAGGTAATCTACGGGGCCTTGGGTAGTACTTATCCCTGGCATACAAATAGACTTTGAGTGCCCATCCCACAGTGAGGGAGGCTCTCTCAGCCTGGACTCTTGGGGGAGGGCCTAGGCCCTGCCCTAGATGAAATGACAGACTCTGGAGATCCTCCATAGAGGGCCTCGCCCTCCCTGGGGATCAGAGTGGGGATTGGATGGGGGAATGGGGGGTCTGGTGGGGGGTGGGGGGAGGAGACAGAGAGGGAGCTGGGATTGACATGTGAAGCAAGCTTGTTTCTAATTTAAATTAAAAAAATAAAACTATCTGGCCCTTTGTGGGAAGACATTTTAGGAGCCTGGGTTAAGGAATAACTTAAGGGAGAAAATTTAAGAAAACATTTCATTTGTCCAGTGAAAAGATCAGAAAGAGAGAGAGAGAGAGAGAGAGAGAGAGAGAGAGAGAGAGAGAGAGAGAGAGAGAGAGAGAGCGCTTCAGAGGTAAATGGGGGACTCATTTAAGTATGATTTGAAGGTTTCTGCCATCAGTGGTTTTATTTTATTTTATTTTTACTTTACTGTAAGAATTACTGGAGAATGTTCCAGAAATGCTAAGTTTTGACTGCCACAAATGGAATTTTGATTGCATAGTTTGAGGGGAGCCAGAGTTAGCCAGCAAGGCCAGGGCATCTCCTTTTCTAACTGGTTCCCCATGGCATAATAATTCTCAGACCTCACAATGCCAGCCTTCTCTCTAATTGGGAAGTGGGAGAGCTAAGCAAAGGTTGACAGAAAGACAATGTCAAGAACAACTTCCCAGATTTGAGGCTTGAGGAACCTCTATGAATCCCATTTCATGCACAGGAGACGGCATAGGAAGGAACGTACTTTGAGAACAACCTGAGTCAACAGTTTGCAGTGGAATACCTTGAGCTGCTTGGGAGGCATTTGAAGTGTCCTCAGACCAAGACAACGGAGCAGAAAGACAGAGACAAGGTTATTAGATTCTGAGACACCAATACCATTAGATGGCAATTGGAGCCTGGAGATGAGAGAGTGTCTAGTTGTGAATAAATGAAGGAACATTAAATGATTTCAAATAGAGTCTTGAGGAATAGATCAGTAGAGTGTGGCTGTGGGAGGGAGGCCAGGCGGCATTTAGAAACTAGAATCATAGGAGAAAGCAAAGACACGTGTTTATCCATCATTGTCGTGGCTTTAGGAGAGAGTATCGGAGTATCAGAGATGGTCTCCTGCCCTCGGAACTAGTCAGCACTTTGCAGCTAGATGGGTATTTCAAAACCAGTGTGCAGTCGGGCCCTTCCTTACTCTGCTAGAAGTAAGATTTCAGTGGGCACCCTTTGTGGTTTGAGTCTGAGCCATGTGGTGACCTGAGTGAGAAAATCCCTTTGGGGACTCCCCGGGATAGATCACAGAAGGAAGGCAGTTTGGTTGCGAAACAGAGAGAATTGCTGTTTACTCTTGGGCAAGTCAGTGACCTTTCGTGGGATACAACCATATGGGTTGAGCCTGACAGAGGGACTTGGTATTCACTGCCTTCCCTCTCGAGGCTACTCCGTCGCTCAACTCCAGCATGTGTTGCTCTCACGGCACACGGCGTGAGTGGCTCTCCAACAGCTGCAAAACCAGTCGGGATCCTATTTTGCTCTGTAGCCGACTTGTCTACTCACTGGTTTATGTCCAACAACAAAAGCATGATTAGTTTGCCAATGGGATCTTTCTTCCTCACCATCTCCTGACCAAACAGTACAACGCTCGGGTACGCAGGACTAGAAAGGGCTGCTTATGTTTCACAAGTTTGTCGGATATATTCCTTACACTAAAACATGGCCCCGGTCCTAGGGCTAAAGAAAGGAAGCAGGAAATAGAATTCCTCACCAGGACTGGCACCCATCTTTCTCAGCCTAATGTGTCTGATTCCATCAATCCACTGAAATTTAGCTCAGTTAAGCTCAATTCACCGCAAACCAAGTTAACATAATTCATCCTCAATTCAACTGAACTTGGTCCAGTATAATTACAGGTAAGGCAGTGTAATTCAGTATTCAGCATGTATGATCATATACGAATCAGCTAACTTTAGTTCAGTAAGTCATATGCAGATGGCACATTGAGTGACCTAGGAAGAGAAGTATTGGCCACCTCTTATTTTTTAATATTGTTTTAATTAATTTATTTTACATCCTGACCACAGCCTACCCTCCCTCCTATCCTCTCACTCCTTCCCCCACCCCCGTTCCCTTCCACCCCCCTCCAATCCACACTTCCTTTGTATTTGTTCAGAAAGGCACAGGCCTCCATGGGCATCAGAAATGCATGGCATATCAAGCTGCCATAAGATCAAGTACCTTCCCCTGCATTCAGTCTGGGCAAGGCAATCCGGCATGAGGAATAGGTTCCCAAGAACCAGTCAAACCACCAGGGACAGCCCCTGGAGGAGTCCCACATACAGACTAAGCTGCACAACTGTCCATCCTTCTTATTGGAGAGCAGTTTTGAGGGTAACAATGATGCTGTTTGGACCATCATTTAATAAGGGGCTTCCAGGGGCTGGAGAGATGACTCAGAGGCTAAGATCACTGGCTGCCCTTCCAGAGGACCTGAGTTCAATTCCCAGCAGCCACAATGGTGGCTCACAACCATCTGCAATGAGATCTGGCGCCCTCTTCTGGCCTGCAGGGGCAGAACACTGTGCATACAATAAATAAATCTTAAAACCATAGTAAGTGACTTCCAACTTTGTAAACAACAAGAAATTGGTTGTAAACTCCATTTCCTTCTCTTCCTCCCCAGTCTCCTAATGTTTGGAGCAGCCCCAACTCACTCCTCTTGTAATCTAAAATGTGAAGTTTGTCAGTCCAGCAATACAGATACATTAATTACTTTCCTGTCATGGTGTGTGAGGATGATTTTACTTCTGGCCTGTTTCCCTTTTCCTCTCTAGCATCTGGAGCAAATGGGATTATTTGAAAAGTCATGTTTTGCTTTTTTTCCTCCTTTGTATAGAATGAACACAGAGCATTAGCTTTTATGTCTTCTTTAAGCTTCAGTCTTTTTCTGTACCCTAGAATAGATTTGGGGATTTTACACTGTGTTCCCTCTGCCTTATGGACTGACCTATCATTCTGTGATGTAAATTTAATTTTTTTTTTTACGATTTATCTTCTCTCCAGTCCTAAGGTTGCTAATGGAGAGAGCATGGCTTCATGTCCACCCCATTCTTTTCTACATTTCCAGAACTGCCTTAGGTCCCATCAGTGGACACCTGCGGGAGAAATCACTCAGAATGGCTGGTTACTGGGTTTTCTGAAATCTAACGTTTTGGAAACACTTCAGAGTCATATTCTAAACGCATCTGTATCTGATGCTACACTCGTTTCTGGTTATGTTTATTTTGGGGGTGTTAGGGAATGATCAGTAGTCTGTCTGTTGAATCTGGGTTACACAGACCCTTTCTCGCCAGTTCTGGCAAATCAGCTACTTCCTGTTTTGTTTTGCTTTTTTTTTTTTTCCTTTCTGTTTTGTGGCTGTTCGTGCAGCTCAGCACCATGGGAAAGCTTTTACGTGGAAACCAGCACCGTCTAAGCACAGTGGCCATAAACGTGTGACATACACATGTCTCAGTAACGTTTCTGTCACAGTGATAAAGTGTCTGACATGCGGCTGGAGAGGTGGCTCAGCAGTCGTGAGTGTTGGCAGTATTGGCTCTTTTTCCTAGGACCAGAGTTCTATTTTAAGAGGCCGCGTGGTTCATGACCACTTGTAAATCCAACCCCAGAAGATACAACACCATCCTCTGGCCTCCTTGGCTACCCACATACATGTGTACACATGCACACCTACAAACACGCACACATACACTCATACGTGCATGCAAGCATGCAGGTAAATAAGCAATAAAACTGCAGTAGCTTCTAAAATGCCCTGACAATGTCAACTTATGGGTTTAGGGGTCTATTGTGTGGGAATCAAGATTCGCTAGACTACAGGTAAAGTGAAGTTTATCGCGGAGAATGCACTCACAGAAGAGGCGGGTGACCGCCGCAGGTTGCAGCTCCACAGACCCTCCCAGGCTGTCCCTGTGACCCGACTGGAAGCAAGAAAGAGCTTTGGGGTCTGGAACCCCAGATCTAGTCCTCTCCTCCATCATGTCCTCACCTGTGGCCAAACCCAAAAGGGCGTGGTCGGTGCTGCAGGTGTGGGCTGCGTCCTTTCCCTGCGATCACATGGCGATGACTCACTTCACTACGTTTCCCAGAATTCTCCTGGACCCCTAGTCCCACCTATCTTGCTTCCCTATTGGCCAACAGTGCTTTGTTCAACAAGGTCCAATAAGACAGCATGCACACAGAATGGCATTCTGCATCAGTACAGTCTATCCTTGAGGCAATCAATGAGGCAGGCGCTGCTCACTTGGGCTCTTTACATTACATGCATGCAGTTGGCTCACAACCATCAACAATGAGATCTGGCGCCCTCTTCTGGCATGCAGGCAGAACACAATAATAAGTAGCTTCCTACACACACCCAAAAGCTCAAAGATTCACAGATGTGATTGGAGGTTTCTCTCCCATGAGATTCCATATCCCGTCAGGGTGATAATAGTAACTGTTACAACGCCCAATGTTAACATGCGTACTTTACTAGAAAATAAAAACGTGACTTTTTTTTGAAGTACATTGTTTTTGTTACATATACCCAGAGTCAGAATTTTGAGGGTAACATCTTGGGTGGTTTATGCATGCAGAGAATTCAACTGGCTTTTACTTTTACTTTTTTTTTTTTTACAAAGTTTTTATTCCATTACAGTTACAAATGTAAGAATCCGTCTTCTCTTTAAGAAGCTATTTGAATTGCATTTCATATAATTCTATTAAAATCTAGCAAATTTTACCAACCCCCTAATTGTCTTTCGACAATATTTGGTTTCATTTACATTTCATAAATTTATATTTCTAAGTAATTGGGTCACCTGAATTCATAAATAGATATTTCCCCAGTTCTTATATAACCTTGGTATATCTGATCATTTGAACACGCGTGATGAAAATTTAACACTCGCAAGTGCTTCACAAGTATAAATTAAAATGAGATAGCTGGTGAGGTGGTTATCTAATTTGCCAAAACCTCTACATGGTGCATGGTATGCAGTACATGAAATCATAAGTAAATACAGACTGCTTAACAAAAGATGTAACTGCTTTGGAGTTGATTTTATCAAACATTTATATACTTGGAAGTACTGTCAGTGTTATAGGATATCTATAACAAAGGCATTTTGTATCATTTTCATTGGTTATGGTGTCTGCCTGTATAATTTTGACACTGCTGTATGAAAATATTAGGAGCTATCATTTTAACAACAGAAAGGAAGGACAATTAAAGCACTTACAGAATTGTGAAGGACTCACTGTGCCCTATGTGTGGATGACACAAGGTTAAGATGGATCCGGTCTAACAGGGGCACCCCATTATCTTCCTCTACTTTCCTGGACTTCATATGTCTTGTTAAGATAAATCTTAATTTTAAATTCCTTTTTCCCCTATTGCTAGAGACTGAATTTTGACCCTAGTAGGTAAGTGCTTGACTACTGAATTGTATCCTCCAAGCCCTGAAACCTAAATTTTGTAAAGCTAAATCGAATCCTTTTACTTTTGTTATATTATTTGATGCCTCTTATTTTGAAAAAATAAAAAGACAAAAGCAACAGAATCACAAAATCACATGCTGAGTGAGTCCAAGGCCACCCAGATCTAGACAATATTGATCCCAGTCCTAAAGAGAAACAGAGCTCACACAAAGGTGATCTCAGCACCTAGGAATCACTGGCCTTTAATCCCAGAACTAGAGGAGTATAAAAGACAGGAGCAGGGTCTTCAAGTAGTCAGTCTCAGGCTTTCATTCTATAGCTACATTGAGGAGAGGTTGCAGTCTGAAGCTGGGTGGCACCAGAATCACCTTTCATTCTGAGGTAGAGTAAGAGCGAGTGGCGGCTGCTTTGCTTTTCTGAAACTCAGCTTGAAGCTTGAACCCCAATATTAGTCTCTGGGTCATCTATCTATCTATCTATCTATCTATCTATCTATCTATCTATCTATCTATCTATCTATTGTTACAGAAAGATTCCCTGATGGACCAGTACTAGACAGATCACAATTCTTCATCTATATCTTTTTGCAATGAGTAGCTCAACCGCTCTTGCCAAATAACCTTATCGGCTACATAACCCATAATCTGCAAACTCTGAGTCAGTCACAGGATGCCCTCCTGCGCTGTCCCCTGGTAAGGCAACACTGGGCTTATTAAAATACTTCTATTTTGTTTCTCTCTTTCCTTTTAGGACCTTCATTGTCAGCGGCGCAGGAAGAGTTGGTAGCACAGAGAGACTGTAGAGGTGTCAGCAGGACAATTACTCACAGCAGCAGCCGGGGTGGCAGCAGCCGTATCCCGGAGCCAGAGCCACAGAAAGATGTCTGAAGAGCTCCAGAGAGGAGTGGAGGGAGGAACCTGTAAGGAGGGACCGGAGAGTGACTCTGTGACTAGGGAGACACAAGCAAGCATCTACTCACCTTAGACAGGGAGCTCACAAGGGACCAGAGTCTGGATGCCATCAAAATCCAACATGTTGTGAATCAGTGAGTTGATTGGGGCTACTGACAGGAATCGCACCATCAGAAGCTCACCCCGGCATGAGTGACAGTTCCTGAAAGCTGGAGGGACCCTACAAGCAGCTCAGCAGATAGCAGGTGGCCTTTGCAGGCATCTCAGCTGTTCCGAATCTCTTCTGGGGGGGGGAGCACAGCCGCTCTCTGCTGCTTTCGGGCATCCTGGCTGGTCTGAGAGTCTGTACTGCTTATGCACCCTTGGGAAGGGCAGGATCTGGTGATTCTGGTTAGCAGCGCAGAGAACTTCCTGAAGCTTTTTACTCATTTACTCCCTGAGCTTAAAGAGCTTCCCCGCAGAATGTAATGTTTCATCCCACACTGGAGCATCTTTTGTCTTAAGGACTTTGTAGTTGGTTGTGTTAGCCCTTTACTCTATACCATTTGGGAGGGGCACTACCCAGCTCCCAAATAAATACATGGAGGCCCATTCTTACTTATAAATGCCCAGCCTTAGCTTTGCTTATTTCTAGCCAGCTTTTCTTTCTTTTATTTTTTTTGGGGGGGTTTCAAGACAGGGTTTCTCTGTATTGTTTTGGAGGCTGTCCTGGAACTCTCTCTGTAGACTACGCTGTCCTCGAACTCACAGAGATCTGCCTGCCTCTGCCTCCCGAGTGCTAGGATTAAAGGCGTGCGACACCAATGCCCGGCTGCTGGGATGTCTTGGTAACTATGGCTGCTGGGGAGGGAGTGTCAGTTTTCTTCATGCATGTGATGTCTGAGAGGCTACTCATGACCCCAACTAGATGGACCATGCACATATAGCTAGCACTGAATGGAGTCTGGGTTTTATGGACTCGGGGAGGAATAATGACAGGGCTTATAGAGGATGAAAATTGGGAGGGGGTGGATTTGATCAAATGCATTGTATAAATGTATGAAATTTTTAAACACTCAAAATAAACAAACTAGATTATGTAACACCACGTTGTAGAGCAAAATGAGAAGCCACATTGAGTAGTTTAGTATAGTGTGTGAAGGCAAGAGACCTGTGCTTAAACCATAATCGAACTACTGGTTTCATGACAATAACTCTAAGATTTACTTTCCAAGATAAATTGCCTAACTTAAACCAATTAAAGGACTTCAAGGTAAAATTTTGTTCCTCAACAATTGGCTTTAAGAGCCAACACACTAGGCTATGGCAATCATAGAAAATTA